>NC_056725.1:1735309042-1735326542 GCF_019279795.1 Protopterus annectens | reverse complement strand
TTGACTACAGCAGGCAGATCACTAAAAGTTTAGAGCCTTAGTCCTCTGCAGTAAATGCCAGCCTTCATTAACTACATTTTTGATAATTCACTGAGGATTAAAATCAAACACCGCGGTGGTACGGCGGTAGTGTTGCTACCTCACAGCAAGAGGTTCTCCAGTTCGATTCTTGGCTGGGCTTGGGAGTGCCTTCTATGTGGAGTCTGCATGTCCTCCCCGCAGTTGGGTAGCATTCGAAAGACATGCGTGCGTAAATGGGTGTGCCTTCGTTGAAGGTTGAGCGTCGAGCTGGCACCTCGGTGTTTCGTAAAAATCTACTGCCAATCGTTAGCAGACCGGAGTTCCGCTGTGGCAACCTCTTACCGGGAAAAGCCAAACAACAACTGAGAATTAAAATCAGTCAGTAATGCCAGTCATTAGAGTTCATAATTTTTGTTGTTCAGAATGCATGTGGATACAATGCATGCTCTTCCGTTGACTTTTTTAAGTGAGTTAGAGTACTTCCCTTCTTACTGTTCTCTGATGTTGTTTTATATTTATGCCCTTCCCTGTCCTTTGTTAACTGCTCTGGCAGTTAGGACAGAGGACTAAAGCTCTGAGCTGTTCTTTGCGCCTAGGTTACAAGGTTTGATTCCTTCCCCCTTCATTTGGCTACATTACTGACTCTCAGTAAAATCAAACAGTGTTCCTGGGTAAATGCCCGAAAAGCGACAATTTGTCCATTTTGTTTATTTGGTCAGCAAATAAAAAAAATAATAAAAATATAATTCATTTTTTCTTGAAAATCACTAAGGATTACATTCAGTAATGTAAAGGAAGGAATAGGTTCATAGGTTCATAGGTTCATACTAGGCTATCTGCCCTGGGGCAATTATAAGCCTAGCCCGATTCTGTATGGCTTACGCCACCCCTTGATTTGAGTATACTGTGCCCTTTTTAAGGTTTAGTTTACTGTGCCTCTGTCTAATAGTGACATGGGAGTAATCCCTGGGACAAACCTATGATCCCCCATCCACCTATCGAGATTCTTCTTGAAGAGATTCAGTGAGGTGCTCTGCCTCACATGAACTGGAATTCTATTCCAGAGCAAAGGGAGCCTCTGGGTTATGAACCTGTCCCTCCAGCAAGTTCTATTTATTTCTGTGCTGAGGTTCAAGTCCCTCGAGCATGTGGCTCTAAGGGATTTAGATTTACTGAGGTGGAGCATGTCCATTAATTCTGGATTTGACATAGCTTTGTATGTCAGGCATAGATTGCCTCGAAGTAGGCGGTATGCAACTGAGTAGAGCTGGAGTTTTTTAACCGAGCAGCATATGGCATCTGTTTGAGACCCTTGATCCTCTTGGTGAGATACTTTTGGGGTCTCTCTAATTGCTGCAGGTGTCGGGTAAGGTACATCCCAAAAGGGGCATTGTATTCTATGATGGGCCTGATGAGGGATTAATAAAGGGGCACGATTACCTCTCCTGATCTAGATGTGAAACCCTTCGTAATGAGGTGAGCTATGTAGAAGGTCTTTCTAACCACTTTGGCAATGTGGTTTTCAAAGGAGAGATTGTTATCAACTTGGGTCCCCAGGTCCCTAATAACTTTCTCTGTACTTAATGGGTTTCCGCCTGTGTGGTAATTTGTGGGCACATTGTTTTTGCCAAAGGGTATGACTATACATTTTTTGGCATTTAGCTTTAAACCATGGTGCTGGCACCAGTTATCTGTCTCTGTGAGACCTTTTTGAAGGATGTTTGTGTCAGCTGGAGAGTCAATTATGGCGCCCAGTTTGCAGTCATCTGCAAACTTGGTGAGCCATAGTCCTCCCACATTTGCCTGTACCTCGGAAAAGTATATACCGAACAAGAGTGGTCCCAGGACAGAACCCCGTGGGATGCCACTTGTGACCGGTTTCAAGTCTGACCTGGCTCCAGCAACTCTCACTCTGTGGGTTCTGTCTTTGAGCCAGTTTGCGACCCATCTTGTGACATAGGGGTTTATATTTAAGCTGGATAGCTTATCTATGATGCCCGAGTGGGGTATTGTGTCAAATGCCTTTGCAAGGTCCAGATAGGCTGTGTGGACTACCTTCCCTTCATCTATGGCTTTGGTGACTGTTTCGAAGAAGTCAACCAGGTTCAAAAGGCAGGATCTGCCCTGGACAAAACCGAACTGGGTAGGATCTAGTGTCTGTAGGTCCCCAATGTCTTTGTTTATGAGCTCCATGATGATCCTCTCCATAGCCTTGCAGACTAAGCTAGTCAGGCTTATGGGGCGATAGTTTCCAGGGTCCGTAGAGGCTCCACCTTTGTGGAGTGGGACCACTGTTGCTGTACGCCATTCTGTGGGCACATATCCTGCAGTGAGGCTGAGATTATATAGCTGTTTTATTTGAGGGATTAGTTCCTCTTGGAGTTCATGTAGGACGCAACCTGGGACGCCATCTGGTCCCATGGAAGCAATGTTTTTTGCTTTGGAGAGGGCAGCCTTCACCTGAGCATCAGAGATGTTTGGGAGGCAGCCCTCTGCCAGGATAGATACTTGCTCTTTTGGGGGGAGGTGGAGAAGTTTGCACTGAACCTGTCTGCCAGGATATTGGCGATGTCTGTGGGTTCAGTGTATTTTTTGTCGTTTAGAATCAACTCAGAACAGGTCTGGGAGTTGCATCCCAGGTTCCTAACATAACTGAAAAAAGCCTTATGATTGTCTTTGGTGTCCTGTGCAATTTTTCTCTCTTAGCTGGCCTTGGAGGATTTTATGAGGTATCGTAATTTTTTGCTAGTACTGATCAGAGATGCCTTCCCTATTAGGGATTTTGCTCTATCATGTAGTAGCTTCCTCCTTCTGTTGTACAGTTTATTTATGGCAGGGGTCCACCAGACTGGACGCCTGCCTTTGGATGATTGGGTCTTGGTTTTGTTTGGTATAGCATGATCCATGCATTCCTGGAGATGTCCATAGAATGCGTTTATATAGGATTCTGCAGTTTGGGACGTAGTTTCCACTGGCCCTGGGGCCTTGAAGGATTCCACTTCGGTTTTGAGAAGTGAGAAGTTTGCTTTTGAGAAGTTTTTCACTGTGGTTTTCTGGGCTGGGGGTGGGGTCGGGATGTGGACATCCAGTGAAATTAATTTATGTTCTGATCTTACCAATGAGGGATATACTTCTGGTGTGGAGCATAGAGTCCCCATGTTGATAATGATCAGGTCTAGTATGTTGTCCCCTCTTGTGGGAGTGGTGACTAGTTGTTCCATAGCATTTGAGTTTATAATTTCCAGGAACCTTTGGGCTAAGGTGCTGGGGCTTGAGTAGTGCTCCCAGTCAATGTTTGGGTAGTTGAAGTCACCCAATATAATGGTGTTCGGAGAGATCTTCATGTTCTCCAATGTTTTCAGGAAAGCCGAGTGGGATTCCTGACTTTGAGAGGGTGGTCTGTAGGATGCTATAAACTGAAAAGCAGTCTTGCCCACTGTTAGTTGCACATGGATGGTCTCCGATACTTTGTGCAATGCCACTAACCTGGAGGTGTGGATATCCTTGATAAATATGGAAACTCCCCCTCCTTTTGTGGTTCTGTCTGGGTTTTGGGGCCAAAAAGCATGATATGAGGTATAGCCTGGTAGTGCTGGGGTGCTCTCTGGAGCCTTGAACCAGGTTTCTGTCACTGCACAGATATTGATGTTCTCCATACTGAGGAGAGCTTTGAGTGCGTGCATCTTGAGGTTAAGACTTCTGGCGTTAAGCAGCATTACCCTTAGTTTCTTGTTCCTTGTGCTGTCTATGTGGGTGCGTTTGACTTTTGAGCCTTGTCTAAAAAAGGCACTATGGGGGTGGCAAGAGCCTTTGCCAATATCCGAAAGCCCAGTGGTGACAGGTGCAAGCCGTCCCTAGCGAAGCAATGTGGCTTGTCGAGCATGTCATCCCAGGCTGACAGACACTGGATCCCCTTTGAATGACACCAAAATTTTAGCCAATTGTTAAAATCGATCATTTTGTCTTTGTACTGTGGCATCATTCTAGGTGAGGGTAAGATGCTGCTCAAGGTCAGGGTCATACCAGCCTGGGCTACATGATCAGAGAGCTCCTCTATGTCTCTTTTCATGTAGTCCAGGGAGGTACATCTCAGGTCATTCACACCAGCATGTACAATGACTGAGTCATATTTGTATTTGCTTTGGAGTGACCTGAGTGCTTGCGTTATGTGGCGGATCCTAGCACCTGACAGGCAGCTCACCGTGACCTTCTCTTTATTCAGCCTGGTGAGCAGGACGTCAGTGTGTCTGACAATAGAGTCACCTATTACAAGAGTATCAGGTGTGTTATTCAGCCTTAAGGGCTGTGGCTGCTTGGCACACTGACTTTGTGGGCTATGTGTTGTGTGCGTGTTTTGTTTTGAGGTACCGTTTGCTTGGATGTCTGCTTTGGAGGTCTCTGTTGCTTAGGTAGATTTTTATTTAGAGCCTCCGAGTATGTTTTGTGTATTTATGTGTTTGGTTCGCTGATGTGGTGGGACTATGTGATACTGGAATTGTGTTGTGTGAGGTTACCTTCTCCTCCTGACTGGTTACACCAATTTTGAGATGAGAGAGCTCAGCCTCCAGTTTGGCTAAATAGTTGCATCTCTCACATATATTTGAACCTGTTTGGAGGAGGAGAGGGTTGTCCATGTACATGAGACAGTTGTAACATTGCCTCAAAATTCCCAGATTCACCAGCTGGACTGGAGAGGAGACCATTGACTGACCTTTGGACATGCTAGAGTAATATAAGGAAACTGAATTTAAGACGGACCAATAGAGGACAGGGTAATCGTAGAGATTACAGTAAATAGGAACATCATCATACGAGCCATGTTCTATGGTATGGGCCTTTGTTGTGTTGAATTTTTGACAGTGTGTTTATTATTTAGTTGTCTGGACAGCATAATGTCTATAAGTTTAACACTAATATTTTAACCTTGAATACATTTTAAATATCCTTTTTGTTGGCACACTGGTGAGAAATGGACTGTGTCTAGGCTGCAACAGTTTGTGAGCTGCATCCCACACTAGAGGGTTTGATTTATTCCCTCAGCCTATGTTTGTCCTCTGCAGGATTCTGACTAAGTCACTACACCAGACAGTACTCCTGGGCTGCTCCTAAAAAGGGACATTTGTATCCAGTGGGCTGTCACATGCTCTTAGCAAATGAACTGCATATTTGTATTTTGAATTACTGCACCCTTCCAATAGCAGTTAACTACTGCTTCACTATATGCTAGTTGTCCAGCGGTTTGCTTATAGTTTACTGGGTTAGGGTTGCCACCTTTTCAAATGCCCATAGTGGGACATTTTTTGTAGAAACGTCAGATTTCACAGGACAAAACATACCCAAGGCCAGTACAAAGGACAGAACTTCACTTTTTTGCCAAAATAAAAGCTTATTATTGTAGCATTTGAGTTGATTATTTTGTTTTTTATAATATTTAGGTGTTTCAGATACAAAATAACTGTTTTATACAACTATTAAAGAAAATATCGAATATATTTTTGTCCTAAAATCTCAGGACATTTGCCATTTTTTAAATTTTTTTGCAGGGCACAACTGCCCAAAGAGGGACTGTCCCTCGCAAAGTGGGACAGGTGGTAACCCTATACTGGGTTACCAGATGCATTTTCAATACGTGCGAATATCAAGGGAAGAGAATTTACTATTGCTCATGCTAAGTGTGTTTTCAATGTGAGAGCATTTTGTTTTCTTTAGCAAGTGGTTGTCAGTGTTTTGCTGTAAAATTTTAAATAGATTAAATTCAAATATCTGATCAGTGTAAAATATGTACAACTTGTTGTGCTTTACTTTGTGTTTTGTTTTACTGAGGCCATTCTCTTCTGTTGCATTCATAGCTAATAACTTGTTTGGTTACATTGTGGCACACTAACACTTCATCCAAACTGTATCCTTCAGTATGACAAATTTATTTATACGCTTGTCTTGTGCATGTTGGCAACATATGTATTATGTGCATGCTATTAGACTAGCATTTTTTTTCACAAGAACATATAGAGAAATGGTCTTTAATGTTTGTCACAGGATTGTGGGCGAATTTTTACTGTGCATTCTATATATTTTTTGTCTTCAGATGTCCTAAATGCCCCCCACTCTGGCTACTGTGTCCTTATTGTGACCCAGGAAAGAAAACCTGGAGCTGCCTGCATCCAGAGAATAACACAACCTGTTCTGTGCTAATGGCCTTAACATTAGGTTTTCGTAATGGCTCTTGTAGGACAGAGGGTGTGGTGTAACTTTAAAAAGCATTTCAAAGTGAGCCCATGTGCATATAAATAGCGAACACGTGCAGGCAGCAGTGCCAGTTTGAGAGAAGAGCCAGAGTGTCAACACATATGAGTGCAGTAGTCAATCTGTTTATAAGTTTATTGAAGTTACTAAGCCTTAATCCTGATGTGTTTGTATATAATAAAGCTGCTTGAACCTAACCCACAACTTTTCGCCTGTTTTATCCTGACTGGACGGGTGACATGGTGTCAGAATCGGGATTGAGAGAGCAACTTCTTCAAGCCATGAGGTGCAGACTTGGCAGTAAAGGTATATTGACCAGGCTGGGGGATACATGAGATCAAATGATTAAAAAATGCCAGAAGCGAATTTCAGGTAACCAAAACTCACATAAATGATTTATTTTACAAAGAAAATGATACGACACATTAGAGTGGGGGAATCCACATCCATCAAGAGGCCAGTCACCAGTGGAGTAGCACAGGGCTCAGTGCTGGGACCCCTCCTGTTTGGAATATACTTCTCAGATGTCAAGGCAAATGTAGATGGTCTTTGCCTGACCAAGTTTGCTGATGACTGCAATCAGCGACTCCTCAAACAATATAAATATCCTACAGAAAGGCCTGATACAGACTAATGACTGGTGTCAGAGCCATGGCTTCAAACTAAATGCAAAGAAGTGCATAATAATACCCTTTGGGAAATCAAATACCCCTGCAAATTAACAACATTGAAAACACCCCACTAACAGTGGACCCAGTAGTGAGAGATTTGAGTACTGAGATAGATAGTAATCTGACCTTTTGACTACCATGTGTCCACGATGTTAAGGAAAATCTTCTGTGTGGCTCAGCTTATAAGTAAGGGCATGGCATCCATATCTAAGAATATCATAGTACCACTGTACTCAGCCCTCATCAGACCAATAATCAAGTACAATGCACCCTTTGGTATTTACCTCAACAGGCACCTGCAACAACTGGAGCATCCTCAGAGGTTTCACACCAAGCAAATACAGGATATAACCAACATATCATATGTGGACTGATAAAAGCCCTATCACTGTATTCAGTTTCCTACTGATTACTGAGTCTGTACCTGTGTCTGACCTACAAGGCAGCCTCTGATCCAGCCCTGATGGAAATGTTGCATACTCACAAAACTAACTGCACATGAGTTACCCATTCAAAAGATCTAAAACTGATGTCTGACATGAATAGATCATGCGGGAGAAACAGATATGAGTCCCAGAGAATGCCCTTCTGCTGGTGTAGTCTTTCTATTCATGTGAAGCAGAGCTCTTCCCTGGCCATCTTCAAGTGCAATCTGGACCAATGGATGGGAAATCACAAATTCACTCCTAGGATTGTGCCCACATCCTTATGGACAGAGGCAGTCTATAAAAATAGTCAAAACCCTGCTTGCTGGTTGTTGTTATCTTCCCCTTAGGAATAGAAAATTGGGTAAAATCTGGGTAAAATTGACTAGGCTTGTAAGGGCTCTTGAGCTGTTAGCCTAGTAATCTCCTATCGACCTATGAACATATGAACTTAGGCACAGGAGGCACACACCTGCCTCCAGCTTGACACACATGTACTGACTCATATGTAATTGACTGTAGACTGTGTCAATCAAATGAGGTCATGGCAGAGATAATCTACATGTTGAGTGAGGTAAAGAAGAAATATCTCAAGAGGGTACTCACAGCAGTATGGAGAGAAAGGTATATCACAGATGACTGGGGAATAACCATACAAGTGCCAGTGTTCAAGAACAAAGGGGGACATCCACAAGTGTGAGCAGTACAGAGGTATCAAACTCCTGTCACACTGCTTGAAAGTTCTGGAGATGGTGACTGATAAATGAATATGCAGAGTGGTATAACATAAGATGGGAGATGAGTAGTTCAGATTCAGATTACGATACAACACAAACAACTCAATATTTATAGTGAGACAGGTAGTTGCAAAGAAGCTATACATTAGAAAAGAGTCTAATTGGGCATATTACACGGTCCCCAAAAAGCTGATTTGGGCAGTCCTGTGATAGTTTGAAGTCCTAGAATCACTGGTAGAATTAGTGCAGGCTACGTACAAGGACCCAATGACACAAGTACGAACAGTGTTTGGTGCCACAGAGGGGTCCCAGTGGGAGTGTGTGTGTGCATCAGGTTCAGCTCTCAGTCCATTGCTGTTTATACTTGTCAGGGACTACATTAGCAAATAGGTCAGTGGGGACAGTATACAGGAAAACTGAACATGAACTTCAACAAATGGCAAGGGAATGATATGCAGAATTGAAGGCACACAGGATGAAACCAAATACAGATCAGCTTACTAGGCTAATGGCCCTAGAGTCTTTTTAGGCTTAGATAATCATGCCCCTGTTTTCCCAATTATCAATGTCCACTAGAACGGTTTGGTATGTGCCTGTGCCTTAAGGCATCTACAAGCTGTCTCTGTCCATAGGGGTCACAGGCAACAAACAAGATGTGAATTTGAGATTTCCCATCTATTGGTCAAAATTGTATTTGAATAGACTTAGGGAAGAGTTCTATTTCACATGAATGGGAACTCTGTTCCAGAGAAGGGATAATCTCTGCGACACATACCTGTCCCTCCAACATATTTTGTTTATGTCACAGATGAGGTTTAGATTTTTAGATCAGGTAATTCTAGTGCTGTTTGTTTTGCAAATCTGTAGCAGGTCTATCTGGGCTGGACCAGAGAATGCCTTGCAATTAGACATGGATCACTCCTCAGTAGTCCATAGGAGACTGAGTACAGGGGCAGGACTTTGAGGTGGTCAACATAGGACATGCACCTTGTATTCTTTTAGTAAGGAACCCCTGTGGCCACTCCAGCTGTTGCAAATGGCTGGTCAGGTACATGTCAGATGGTACTTTGTACACAATTAATGAGGGTTGAGTATAGTGGGATTATGATCTTCTTAGATCTGGATGCCATGCCCTTACTTATAAGTTGAGCAACATAGAAGGATCCTCACCACCTTGTTCACATGGTAATCAAAGTTCAGGTTTAATGTTGTAATTTTCAGGGGTGGTCATCTTGCCAAAATGTATTGTTATCTATATTTTTTATTGAGTTTTAGGCCATGGTTTTGGTTCCAGTTATTTGTCTGTGTCAGACCCCCCCGGAGGATATCTCCATCTTTGGGAGATTCAGTGATTACACTCAGCTTGCAGTCATTAGAAAATGTGGTCAGTCAAAGTACCTCTACATTTGTCCTGACTTCAGAAAAGTATATTCCAAACAGGAGAGGTCCCAGTACCAAGCCCTGTGCAACACCACTAGTAACAGGTCTCTTAGTGGAGGTGGATTCCCCCACCATAACTTTATGTGCCCTATCCATGAGCCATTTGGCTATCCATCATGTCATACAGAGATGTATGCCTAAATCTGTGAGTTTGTCAATAATGCCAGATTGAGGTATTTTGTCAAATGCCTTTGCCAGGTCAAGGTAGGCAGTAAGTATCATTTTGTCCCCATCGGTGTCTCCAACGACCTTCTCAAAGAAGTCCACCAAGTTTAGTAGGCATGACCTTCCCTTGATGAAAGTTATCTGGGATGGGTTCACAATAATTCTTTCCTTTGTCTTGCATATATGGCTAGTCTATCTTATGGGTTTGTAGTTCCCTGGGTCTGTTGATGGTCTGCTTTTATGTAGAGGTATGACCATTGCAGTCCTCCATTCCCTGGGGACGAAACCTCTCTTGGGAGTGTGGTTGAATAGAGATTCTAGTGGACCTGACAAGTCATAGTTCAAGCTATTAAGGAAAGATAGATGTGATAAAAGCAAAGCGCGGTATTATAATGGATCAGGATTTATCATGTACTATTGCAAATAATAAACTAAAAATAGCACAGGCCGAAAAGAAGATACACAGATAAATATAAAGGAAATGTGCAAAATAAACAATGTATCGATGACCCAAAAAGGTTTTATAGAGAATTAGGAAACATGGTAAAAAAAATTGAAAGGCCACCAAAAAAAAAAAAATAGGAAATAGATACATTTTGGAGAAGTATTTATGAAGGTCCCATGGAACATAACAAAGATGCTAAATGGATAGAAGAAGTAAAAGAAAAAGTAAGAAGTGTAAAGGTACAGGATATGAAATGGGATGAAATAACAGCCAGAGAGATTGAAACAAAGTTAAGAAAAGCCTCTAATTGGAAAACTCCAGGCACATATGCAGTACCTAACGTCTGGTTAAAAGTACTATCATCTCTGCACAAAGATTTAGCCATGAGTAAGAAATATTTATATGCACACCTCAAACAGACACCAACCTGGCAAACAATAGGAAAAACAATGCTCCTAGTTAACAGTGAACCTGCAAGCTACCCTAAAAATTATAGACCAAGAACTTGCCTTCCGAAAACATATAAACTAAACACTGGAATTCATGCCGACTGAGTTTAGCCATTTAGAAGAAAACTCAATTATGGCAATAGAACAAAAGAGCAATAAAAGAAAGTCATATGGAACAAAGGATCATTTGTTGTTAAATAAAGTCATAGTGGAGAACTGTAAAAAGGGGAAGAATCTAAGTATGGCATGGATTGGCTACAAAAAATAATTTGACAGTATCCCATATTCATGGATAAAAGAGTACTTAAAAATGTCACACCTACACTGGTAAAGTACATCAGAGTGACCATAAAGCAGTGGCAAACCACTTTGCAGCTAAGTCATGATAAAGGACAAATTATTATTCCATGGATAAAAATCAAAAGGGGGATTTTCCAGGGTGACTCTCTGTCACCATTGCTCTTTTGCCTTGCCCTTAACCCATTAAGCTGTCTGCTTAACAGATTAGGTCATGGCTATAATATGGCTCCCAGAAAGCAACAAAGTGTAAAGACTTCTCATCTTCTTTTTGTCGATGATTTAAAACTGTATAGCTCAACAGATGAGGAACTGAAAGCACAACTGCAAGTAGTCAAAACTTTTTCAGATGATATAAGAATGTTGTTTGTTCTTGATAAATGTGCAAAAGCAACCTTTAAATCAGGAAAGCTCCAGCACCAAGAAAACATCAGTTTGGGACAAGAATGTAATATAAAAGAACATGAGCAAGAGGGAGTGTATAAATATTTGGGAATTGATGAAGGATCAACAACAAAACATGAACAAATGCAAATACAACTTAATAAGGAACATTTTAGAACACTTAAATTAATCCTGAAAACAGCGTTGACATCTAGGGGCAAAATTCAAGCTATAAGCCAATTTGCTCTTCTTGTCCTAACTTACAATTTTGGAGTGATTGACTGGTCCCAAAAAATGCTGAATAGATTAGACAGGAAAACAAGAGGATGCTTCATACTCATCAATTGATTTATAAAAAGTCAGTGCATACCAGGATTATATATTCCTCGTTCCGAAGGAGGTATGGGCCTCCTTAAAATTGATTACATGTATAGATCTGCAATTGTATTCCTATCCTAACTTACAGTTTTGGAGTGACTGACTGGTACCAGAAGGTAATAAATCAGTTGGACAGGAAAACAAGAAAAAGGCTTTGTGATTTTCAAATGATTTATAAAAAATCATTGTATACCAACATTATATATTGCCAGTTCTGAATGAGCTATGGTCCTTCTCGAAACTGATAACATCTATAGATCTGCAATCATAGGACTATATGCATATCTGCTGACCTCACAAGACCCAAACATAGTGAAAGTTTTGAAAGATGATGAGAATAAATCAAGATGACTTCCCTTCTTAGTCTAGCAGAGTCATATCGGCATCAGTCAGGAATGGAAATCAAACCAGAAGTAGATAAAAATCAGGCAGCAACTGAATGTGACAAAAAACAAAAGAAAGAATATAAGGTGAAGGACAGATCAGAAGGCAAGAAATGTGGAAAATGCTTAAATATAGTTGTAAGTATAGAAAACTCCTGGAGAATCTCATGTTGATCAGGATCGAATGCAGGAATGGTTAAGGAGAGGTGAATTCAAACCAAAAGATGAAAGGTTAATATTGAGGCCCAAGATAGTGCGCTATGTACACATTGGTTTACAAAGTCCATTGAACATGTGGGAGAAACAGACAAATGTAGGTTTTGAAAAAATAATTGGAAACAGTTGCACACCTTGTTGCTGGTCATGATATACTAATGGCAGAAAGACTGTATACTGAATGGCATAATAAAGTGGCAAGACTATTGCACTGGAGATTGTGCAAACATTATAATATTGAAGTAGCTGAAAAACACTGGAAACATGACTCACAAAACATCATAGAAAATGATGAGGTCTACATTACATGGGATCACCTATTACCTACAGTTCAAAAGATAAATGCAAGAAAACCTGATATAGTGGTCCATTAAAAGAAGACAAAATTAGCATTGGTCATTGAAATTGCTACACCCACTGACTACAGTGTCATGCATACAGAGAGACACAAAGTCATAAAATACCAGGATTTGCAGGCAGAAATGAGAGCAGTGTGGAAGAAAGATACCAGGACAATTACAACAGTAGTAGGAGCAATGAGTCTTATAAAAAAGCATCTACAATTTAAATATGTTACCAATACATGTAACTCCATACGAACTACAGAAAGAGTCATTACTGGGCACATTGCGGGTGCTGTAAAGAGCACGTCTGACTGACATCAAAATTTGAAACAATACTAATTTCATGAATTTTAATCATACTTTGACTTAGTAATGGGGTCCATTCACGTCATGGTATTAGAAACTCAAAAGATTTGGAGAAATTAAAAAAGAGGCATCCTGGGATATTATCAGGACCCACGATGCAGTGTTTTTAGCTTTGAGCAGTCTTCTTTAGTGATAGTTGGGGAGAAATGGTAGAGGGTATTTCCTGGAGGGTGACTGGGGGTAATAGAGGGGTGAAATTGGAGCTACAGTTATTGGTCACCAAATCTGTTATATTTATTTTATTTATTTTACATTTGTTGACCGGGATAGTCCGACTGGATACATGTCCATTTTCAGTGGAGGCCCGGGGAGAAAAGCTCCGACAGAGTTACAATGACAGATAGTTACAAAATAGAGTTTAAGATGAACAAAAAAATGAAAAAGAAAAAAGCAATTTACATACTATCATAAACTACCATGCTCTAGCAAATGCAGAATACTACAGTTCATTATACTGTACATTAATAACATGCTAGCAAAGTCATTAGGACAAATTATAGCTTAGAGTTTGGCTAACATACATTGTTCTTTTGAGGTTAGATATCCCCTCTCTAGGTTGTTCTTTTTGGGATTGGATAATACTAAGAACTAGTATGGGCTTGGTTTACTTCAAAGAGCTAGTCTGGGTTTGTGCAAGGACAAAGCCAATGTGACTTATAATGGAGTTTTAGACTCTTTTTGAATTGAACTAGTGAAGTTATAAGCATGAGGTTGTTGGGGAGGGAGTTCCATATTTTTCCAGTGGTATTGGCAAACAGAGCGTCACCACCTAGGTTGTAAGATTTAATTGTTTGGACAAGGAGTCTATTTGCTGAGCGAAGGCAGCTTAGATTGGTGTAAGGAATTATTATATTTTTTAGAGCAGGGGTGTTCTCAGGTTGTTTAAGGATTTTAAATGCTTCTATGAGTTGGTACAGCTGGAGAAGATTTGGAAGTTCTATCCAGCCAAGTTTTTTCAGGTTAATACAATGGTGTGTTCTGTAGGGCAAGCCAGTTACAAATCTGGAAATATGATTATAACAAGATGAGAGTTTGTTTATGTCAGATTTGTTAAGTTTAGTAAGCACAGGAGAGGCATATAGTAGGGTAGAGAGAAGGTGTGAGCGGGCAGTGGCTGCTCTGGCAGTTGGAGTTAGGAAGGTTTTTATCCTGTATAAGGACCCAAGTTTCTTGTTTACTGACTTAATGGTTTGGTTGATATGCATATCAAATCTAAGTTTATTGTCAATGTTTACTCCTAGTAGCTTTGTATAGGAGTCTGGAGAGATAATGGTCCCATTGTTGGATTGTATAGTAAAGTGTGTGGTAGGTGGTTTATTAGTTGGGTAGAAGAGAAGTAGTTTGGTTTTGTTTGGGTTTAAGATCAGGTGATGGTCAGCGAGCCAGTTTTCGACTGTAGTAAAACTGTGCTGGGTTGTAGTTAGTAGGTTTTCTAGAGAGGCATTGGAACATATTAGAGTTGAGTCATCTGCATACTGAATACAGGTGGCTTCAGGGATAACTGTATGGAGGTCATTTATAAAGACTGAAAAGAGAAGAGGTCCTAATATGGAGCCTTGAGGAACTCCTATGGTATTTGGTAGCAGGCAAGAGAGCTTGTTCTGCCACAGTATTGCTTGTTGTCTGCCAGTGAGGTAGGCTTGAAACCAGTCAAGAGCTGCATTTTCTAGATGCAGGGTTTCCAGAGTGTGGAGAAGTAGCTGGTGGTTTACCATGTCGAAGGCTTTCGACAGGTCCAGGAGGAGAGCAGAGGATATTTTTTTGTTATTCCGGTTAAGGTTTATTTTTTCGGTAAAAGAGAGGAGGGCAGTGGTCGTACTGTGATGGGGTCTAAATCCATGTTGAGAGTCTGTTAGTAGTTTGTTCTGGGTGAGATAGGACATTAGTTGGTTGTGCACACACTTTTCCATAATTTTGGCAAGTGGTGATAGTATGGCTATTGGTCTGTAGTTTGATAGTTCTGTAGATGTGCCGCCTTTATGGAGTGGTATAACGTAGGATATTTTCCATATTGAGGGGATTGTGGCCTCGGTTATGGTTCTATTAATTAAGATCGAGATAGGTTAGGCTATGACATCTGCAGCTATTTGCAGATATTCGGCTGGGAGAAGATCAGCAGAAAGGGTGGTTGGCTTTAGCTTTTTCAATAGGGATCTGATAAAGGATGTGGACACAGGTTGGAGGTTAAAAGAGAGTAGCGAGTTGTGTGTAGCATTTTTTGATGTGGAGGAGAGAGGAGATAGTTGGTTAGCTAAGGACTGAATGGTCTTGGTGAAGAAAGTATTAAAGGTATTTGCTACTTCTTCTTGGCTCTTATCAGATAATGTTCCTGGGGTAGGAGTGGTGGATTTGCCTGGTTGGAGAAGTTTATTTAAGCCTGCCCAGAACTTTTGATGGTTATTTTGGTGTTTATGTTGCAGATGGTAAAAGTAGTTTTTCTTGTCTAGTGTGATGGCTTTTTTAGTCTTGTTTCTTAGTTGTTGGAATTTAATGCGATCTAGGGGTAACTTGGTAGTACACCATTTGTCCCATGCTTTATCTCTAATTGTTATTTTAGATTTGGACTCTGTTGTTAGCCAGGGTGCTAGCTGTGTTTTAATTCTGGGTGACCGTTTTGGAGCATGAGAGTCAAGTATGGTAAGGAATCTGTTATTAAAGAATGACACTGCCTCATCTAGGGGAAGGTACTTTAGCTTTGACCAGTTACAGGATTTGAGTTCCATGTGAAATTTTGTTGGGTCAAAGTTTTTCTTGGTTCTGATGGACCTATAGATAGGCAAACTAGTGCAGATGGTTTTGTCTTTCGTAATGTATGTGATCAGGTGATCACTAAGATCAGTGGGGAGAGTCCCAGACATATACTTATGGGGGTGTCTGTTGGTGAGTATCCAGTCAAGAATACTCTCTTTTTGGTTAGAATTTCCTAGTCTGGTGGTAGAGGATATGATCTGTGAGAATCCATGGAGGTTTATAGAAATGGGGTTGGACTGTGTGGAACATTGGTTCCAGTCAATATTAACATCGCCCAGAACAATAGTTTCTTGAGGGTAGTTGTTAGCTATCCAGTTTAGAATGATCTTTAATGTTTCTGAATTATTCCCAGGGGGGATATAGATCACAATTAGATTTATGCTTTTTTGATTGTTTAGTTGTAGTTTTAGAGCTAGTATTTCAGCATTGGAGACCTGGGGTGGTTGCTTGGGATTAGTTATGATGTTAAGTGTGCTATTGTATAAGACAGTTATCCCACCTCCCCTTTTCTTTATGCAATCAACCCTGAGTATATTGAACCCGGGTGGCAGGATCTCATTATCTTTGGTTGATGGCCTAAGCCAGGTTTCTGATAGACACATTATGTCAGGGAGGTAGGTTGCTAGCACCGCATGCAGGTTATGTACCTTGTTGTTTAGGCCTCTTATGTTTAAGTGGCAAATTAGAAGGGTGTTAGCCAGTCTGTGGGAGAGTGGAGGGCTGGTAGAGTCTGGAGTTGAGGTTGGGCCTGGATTAGGATGGATGTCTCCATCTTTGGTTATGTTTTTTCTTAGATAAGCTAGTAGTCTCAGGACTTTAATTAGTAGTTTTAGACCATATTTGGATTTTGGGGTTGTTTGGTACAATTTATTAAGATACAGGTGGTTGGAATTTGTAGTTTTTGGGGTTGTATAGTAGGGGGAGAGTTCAGCAATAGGTGGAGGTGAGCGGGTACTGGTTTGATATTTTGGATAGTGAAAGCCTAAAAATGGCAGATGTTCATAGCTAGTTAGGAAGTATGGTATAATTATGAGCGGTAGGATGAGGGGGAGGATTTTACAAGTTGGCTTTGACATGGTGTATGGGATGGTATTTTTCGTCTAAGGATGAGGGTGAAATACTTTGGAGGAGTGGTAGTGGTTAATCTTTAAAGTGGTGGGAGGGGGAGGGAGATGATAGAGAGGAAGCTATGTAGGTTGGAAGGGAAGTGGGGGTGTGGCTTAGTAGCTATAAATGTGGAAGTAGTGGGGGTGGATGGGATAAGGGGGCAGGGTGGGGCGCGTAGCGAGCCCGAGCGAAGCGAGGGCAAAGCGGAGCGGGGCTAAACCTGCCTCAGACTTTCAAGGGCCCGTGAATAGAGTGAGTAAATTGAATGAAGTATGTGCGTAGAGGAACCTGTTTTTATCAGTTTGGTTGTTTAAGCCCCAGACTATACCCTGCCTCTTTTGTTCGTGCAGGCTACAATTTCTGCTGGTATTATCCAAGGGAGTAGATTTATTTGGTTATGACTATGGGGTTTACTGCTGTGTTAGTGAACCCAGTATTTTGGCTTTAACTGAGATAAATATAGTTTTATTTATGCTTAATTACAGGACTTATTAACCTTGGTCGAGCTTTATGGTGGTAGTGGGACTATGGAGTTGACCTTGTCCGTGCATTCGCACCAAGTGAGGCGACCTTCCCTTAAAGCAGGATTTATATTTTGTAGCCAAGCATGGAAGTACTGGACAGTACCTGAGTGGAGATACAGTGCAGTAACACAGTTTATTTAATAGGGCTATTATC
>NC_056725.1:1735159042-1735304042 GCF_019279795.1 Protopterus annectens | reverse complement strand
CTAACATGGTAGGGCTATGATGTGTGTAGTTTCCAGGCTGTGAGAATGGATACCTATGCAAATGAGTTGGAGTTACTGAATAGCACAAAGGAGTAATTGTGTCGGCATATCCCCTTCATATAGGCTTAGATCCATGTTGCTGTTTACACAGGATGTAGCTGACATTGTGTGTGTGTGTGTGTGTGTGTGTGTGTGTGTGTGTGTGTGTGTGTGTGTGTGTGTGTGTGTGTGTGTGTGTGTGTAGTGACTTTGAAGCTTATTTCAGTTTCATTGCGCCTGTTTGCATGGCTCTCTGCTTGGCTGAGGGTGGTCTTTCAGGGGTGTGTGTTCACAAATTTCTAAGCTGTGTTTACCTTAAGTGTGCATGTTTGTATGGCATGCTGCCATGCTGAGCATGTCATTCTGGGGGGGGGGGGTGTTCACTACTTTCTAAGCTTTGTTTACCTGTGGGGTGTGTGTTTTCTGGTGGCGGACTTCAGTTATGCCTATGTTGATGAAGGCAATTTAGGACCAGCAGCTTGCCACAGGGCTGTTTAACCCATAATCATTGCACAGAAATAGCCCATATGGGCATGTCTGTAGTGCTGCAAAAGGGTAGATGTATAGACACACAGACAGAGTTGGCTGATGTGAGATTAGAACCCCTACCTATCTATTATTACACACTATAGCACACAGTAATTATCACAAGTGCTGTGGAGGTTATCTGGTGTTAAACTGTCAGCTAGTAGTCTTAATGTGGATGACATCAGCAGGCCTTTTAGAGGATGACATTTAGAGGCTAGCAGCTAGTCTTAGGCCCATAAAATGCATAACTATTGCACATAGATAGCTCATATAGACATGTCTGTAGTGCTGCAGAAGGATATATGCATACACACACACAGTTGGCTGATGTGAGATTAGAATCCCTACCTATTATTACACATTATAGCATGCAGTACTTATCACATGCGCCACAGAGTTTATCTGGTAGAGGACTGTCAGTCAGTGCTGTTAAGGTGGATAAAATCAATAGGCCTTGTAAAGGAGGCCAATGTAGCGGCCATCAGGTAGTCACAGGGCCTTAAAATTAAACCTTGCCCAGGGATAGGCCCTACAGGCATGTCTGTAATACTGTAAGGGAAGATATTTACTCAAACACACACACACACACACACACACACACACACACACACACACACACACACACACACACACACACACACACACACACACACACACACACACACACACACACATGCACACACGGTGAGAATGGCCTGTTGTGAGATTAGAACACGTACCTATTAAGTAGGTACACACTATAGCTTGCAGTACATATTGCATGCGCTACAGAGAATACATGAAATTAAGCTCTCAGCCAGTGCTGTTAAGGTGGATGACATCAGCAGGCTTTTTAAAGGAGGACAATGTAGAAGCCATCAGGTAGTCACAGGGCCTTAGAATGTATAATCATTGAGATAGGCCATGTAGGCATGTCTGCACTGCTGCTGCAAGGGGAGATACTTACACACAGAGGGTTGTCCGTTGTGGGATTAGAACCCCTATCTGTCTAGTAGTACACACTACAGCTTCTACTACTTATCAAATGTGCCACAGAGATTACTTGAAATTAGATTGCCAGCCAGTGCTGTTAAGGTGGATGACATCAGCAGACCTTGTAATGACAAGATAAACACATTATGTATTTTCAGAATTTGCCTGTCCTGTTCTTTAAGACTTGATTACATTAAGCACCAAAGCAACAGGTATGATAGTCCTATCACAATACATTTTAACCATTGGAAAACTATTTGTTAGCTGCTTCACTGGGGTCTTTTATGGCACATAAATGAAACCAATCAAGAGTGGCAAGTTTTTTTTTTTGTTTTTTTTTAAGATTAGTGATATTCTGAATGGTTTCAGATCTGAAGGTGCTCAGTATAGGTTTATATTTTAATTTTAGATTGTGTACTGATAAAGTTATGGGACAGTGACAACTAAAAGAAGGTGCATATATGGTTAGGTTAGATATCACTGTAGGATTACTAGTTATTACAAGGTCTAGTAAGGTGTACCTATTGGATTGAAAGTTTGGTCCAATGGCTTCAGAGTTGATTTGATTAAAACTTAAGCTGGCTAGGAGTTCTGACCTATCAACAGCTTTTGATTATGCTCAGAATAGTAAAAAGAAGTATCATCAGACAACCATCTAAAAACTGTCTGCTTTGACCGAGCTTGTTCCTTTTTCTTACTTTCTTAACAGACAAATAGCTGATGAACTTTCTTGAAGAAATTTTGTTATGTCCAGTTCTTTCTCCCATGTTTTTAAGGTCTGGAAAGAATACAGTGATATTAGTAGACTGGGTCAAGGTAAACTCTGAAACCATTTCAGGCATAAAAAAAGGGTTTGTTCACAAAGAAACCCTGTCCTAGTGGATAATGAGGTAGGGCTGACTCACCATAAGAGCTTGCAACTCAGATACTCTTCTAACATAAGTCATACCAATGAGTAATACAGTTTTCCATGTCAAGTACCTCAAATCAGCCTCATGAACTGGTCCACATGGAAGTGTTAGTGTTTCAAGAACAAAGTTAAGATCCCAAGAAACATTCACCTGATGTCTATGTAGATGGATATGCAAAACCCATTTCAAAAATTGCATGACTTAAGGACAGGCAAAAGGAATCGGGATCTAAGGAGAAACCTTCTGAAATGGCTGAAAGACAAATCTTGATATATGGCCAGGAAAGGCTAGATGCATCCGTGTATTACAAGGGTCCAAATTCTTAGCATGGCACCAACTAGAAAATCTCTTCCACTTATACAGATATGATTTTCTAGTAGCAGTGTTTTATTCTCCTTTAGTACCTGTGGCACATTATCAGAAAAAGGTTGTATAAAGGGGATCAAATATCTACCATCCAAGCAGTTCACTCAGGTGTTTTCAGGGTGGAGTCTATCAAACAACCTCAATATGTGGGGAAGCTTCTGGAACTTGCCTTTGACTAATTTCAAAATAAGGAAGAATCACTGTTGTCTAGGCCAAAAGGGAGCCACCATCAATATCTTTTGAGAGACCTGAGGGATCTTTGGAACCATTATTGGTACCAGTGGAAAGGGTGAAAAAGCATACAGGAACATTTCTGTTCATGGGAATGACAAGGCATCTGTCTTCCTAGCCTGTTTGCAATAAATCCTGGAGCAGAATTTCCTTAACTGTCTGTTTTGAAAGAAGGCAATCAGATCTATTTAAGGTGTTCTCCACAGCTGGAACATTTCCTGGAAGACCCTAGGGCACCACTGCATTCATGATGGCCTGTCCTGCTCAGCTTGACTGCTACACTATTTTGCTCTGACTGAATGTATGTGGCCAGACGATTGAAACTAAGATGTGTTGCCTCCTTCCAGGCTGTTGTAGTAAGTCTGCAAAGAGGGTATGATCTGGTACCTCCTAGTTTGTTTATATACTACATCACTGTGGTTCTGTCTGTGATAAATTATCTGGTTCCCATGACCTCTTCAAATTAGGGTTTTCAAAGCACTCTTTGACATTGGTCAGTTTTTTCTATCCAGACCTTGCTTTTTTGTCCCTTGTGATGTTACCCTCCCCAAGCAAAGTATGAAACATTTGTTTTAACAGATTGAAGAGAAGGAGGAAAGAAGAAAGGGAGACTTGGGTTGAGAGGGAACATGTCCACCCACCACAATACCTCCCAGCTCACAAAACCCAGTGAAATCTGAAAAGATAAAGGGTTTTGATTTT
Organism: Protopterus annectens; assembly: GCF_019279795.1. Taxonomy (NCBI): domain Eukaryota; kingdom Metazoa; phylum Chordata; order Ceratodontiformes; family Protopteridae; genus Protopterus; species Protopterus annectens. The sequence goes on along the minus strand of NC_056725.1, from coordinate 1,735,300,293 downwards.
GAGGCCAGACTGATCTGAGGTACCACTGAATTTTTCTCATGTGCAGTCCAGCCAAGGGAATGACAATTACAGAAGCCATGAAGCCCAGAATTCCTTGATAGATGCCAGAGATTGTTTAGAAAATTCCAGAAAGATTACTTTGTACACTTCTACTTTGTCCAGTTGACAAAAAGCTCTTCCTTGTAAGTATCTAGAAGACATCTTAGAAAAGCTATTCTGTGTGAGGGAATGAGAGATGATTTCTGTAAGTTCAGTCAAAACCCTGGACTGAGCATGAGAATCTTGGCAATGAGAATTTTGAAAACTGAAAATAGTCTCCAAATATATGACAATTGTCCAATTATGAAAAGATGTGAATGACTTGAAGCATGCAATAAGCATTACCAGAGATAGATACTTTGTAAATGCCCTAGGTGCAGTAGATAGACCAAAGGGTAAGACAGAGAACTGGTAATGTAAGTTAGATACAGAAATATCTGAAATATTTTCCAAAGGTATGTAATAGTAAACATCTTTTAAGTACCATGAAACTCAGTAAGGGAATGAGAGGTAAGAGGGTTTGGAGGGATAACATTTTGAAATTTCGGATGTTTTCATAGAATTGAGAAAGGACAGATCTAGGACTGGTCTCCAAGTTTCCTCTTTCTTTGGCACCAGAAAGATCCTCAAATAAAAGCCCTTGCCCATCTGATCTGAGGGCACTAGCTCTATGACCCCTGAGATAACATTTTGTCCGAAACTGGAGAAAACAGGGATGGTTGGTTTACATGATGTGGAGGAATCCCCTGAAAAAGAGAGACTGAATATCACTGCCATCTTTATCCCCGCTGATCATTCATAACCCATTTGTTTGAGATAATATGATGCCACTGGGGAAGATGCAGACCTAGATTGACAGAAAGTTTGCTGGGGGTGTGAACCTGGAAAGGCAAGTAGTCATTCTGATTTTTTGGCCTGTCCTTGGTTCTGGAAGCCCTTTCCCTCTCATTTTCAGCCTCCTTGCCATTGGATTTTAAAATCCTGTTTGTTAGCCTTATGCTGCTTTTATTGCCTTTTGAAAAAGGACATTTTTGACATATGATTTGCAATGTGGGGGGTGGCATAATGGTTAAAGTGTTTACCTCACAGACAAGAGTTACAGGGTTTGATTCTAATCAAGGAAAATTGGTTTAAAATGGTCAAGAAAAGCAGATAGCCTAGTACTAATCTGTGAATGGTGAGATGAAAGACAGTGCATCACATGTGCACAGGGAAATCAACTCTACCTCTTCCAAAAGACGTTACAAGTGGTGTACTTGAGGGTTCAGTCTTTGGACCACTACTCTTTGGAATTTACTTCTCTGAGATCAGAGCTAATGTTAAGGTTTTGTGGCTGGTCAACTTTACAGATGACTGCAAAGTCTGTGCCATCATAAACGCCCTGAAGGACACCAAAATCCTTCAAGGGGTTCTGCTCCAAATAGCTGGAGTTAAAACCATGGACTACTAAAACCAAATGCTAAGAAGAGTATAATCATATCCTTCATCAAGCATGACTCACCTTGTAACTATCACATTGACAAAACACCCCCTGAAAAAAGATCCCACAGTTATGAATCTGGGAAAGTACAGTTGTGTACCTACCATAAATGTAGATGTTCGAGTGTATTCACTGTTACAGTCATTACACTTGGGTTATCCTGCTGGCAGGCTACCTGCAGTCGGCCTGAATTCAAAAGTCTTGGTCTGGCATTGGTTGCTGTTGCCTCTTCCCTGACGTCAGTGCGCCAGGGGTATAAAAGATGCAGCTGACGCCATTTTCTTCAGTTTTTCTTGCCCCAGATGTCAGGTGCCCCTAAAAGGGTAGGCTAAAAAACAATGCTAATAAAAGCATGCACTAAAATAAACAATACCTTCATCTACAAGCAAATACACCACATAGGTTGTATAGGATAGAGAAGTACAGATAAGTCCCAGCAAAGAAAGGGGGATGGTGGGTGGGTAACCTGGACTGCAACAGTGAATACACTCGAACATCTACATTTATGGTAGGTACACAACTGTACTATGTTCATCGTGTTTCACTGTTGCAGTAATTACACTTGGGTTGAATCCCAAAGCTGAGGTTGGGCGGCTGGGCCTAAATAGAATTAGGAGTGGCTATAAGGTCCTGCAAGACTGCAGTGGCAAAGCCTGCTCTGGATTTAGAGTAAAGAGGCAAGTGGTAGTGCTTAGTAAAAGTGTGCACTGAAGTCCAAGTTGCAGTCTCCAAAATATCCTTGGTTGGTATTCCTCTGAGGAAGGCTGCTGAGGTGGCTGCTGCCCTGGTAGAATGTGGTCTAATGCCCTTAGGCACTGATTTGCCATGTTGTGAATAGCAGAAATGAATGCAGTGTCCTATCCATTTTGAAATAGTCTCCTTTGAGATAGCCTTTCCTTGTGATCCTGCAGCATATGCCACAAAAATTGCTCAGTCTTTCTGAAAGCTTTAGTTTTGTCCAAGTAGAAGCGTAGCTGTCTGTGTATGTCCAAAGAATGCAGAAGTCTCTCCCCTTTATTCTGTGGGTTTGGGTAAAAAGTAGGCAAATGAATGGTTTGGTTGAGGGCCACACTGGACACTACCTTAGGCATAAATGTTGGGCTTGTCCTTAGAGAAACCCTGTCTAGATGGAAGATTATAAAACATCATGCCACCTCTTCAAAAAACAGATAAAAAACCACCTACAAATCCACTGGCTCTGCCCCTGCTCTAACCCTGACTGAGCACACAACTGTCTTATTACTCTAAACAGTCTGCATGTTTTCTTTATTACCCTGAACAGTCTGCATGTTTCTTTCCTTACTCTCCCATTCCTACCTAAACCAACATTCTTAACCCCCTTTCTTCTCCCTCACCCCTTTCCCATGTCTCTCTGCCTATACACCTCACTCTCCTGTTTAACTTTACTATCTTAACAGTTAACTTGATTAAATACCTTTACCCTATCTAAACATACTCTACCCACACTTTTCCCTTATCCTTTCCTTGAACTTGCTTTTTAGCATGCCTAACTACTAGCTTTCTATTCACTCTGTCTAAAACCTTCACTCTCCTCTACCTCTGACCAATCCTTAATTTTTATATACCTACACTTCAGATATCCTTTACTCACCTGTATGTTTTTGTGCCTGAATTTACTCTCCTCAATCACATGATGTGAACTTTGATCTTAATCTTACTGTAACTTACTTAAATTAGTCAAGACAATCTGTATTCTGTTGAACATTTTTATTTGTTTTGTGTTTATTCTCTGTTAAAATGATTGATCTACTTAGTGAAGTAGACTTCATGTATTGCCGTAGTCTATTAGTGGAGCTTTTCTCCTCGGGCCTCTGCTGAAAATGGACATGTATCCAGCCAGACTAGCCCGGTTAACAAATGTAAAATAAATAAAATAATAAATAATAAAATAAGATTCCACAGCCATTAATGCCTGTAACTCTGAGACTCTTCTTGCTGAAATTATTTATAGGAGCAGAGCTGTTTTCTATGATCAGAATTTTATCTCAGCTGCATTGGCTGGCTCAAAAGGAGGCAGCGTGAGTTTTTCCAAGACAAAATTGAGGTCCCATGCAGGTAATGCTGCTCTCCTTGGAGGTCTTATGGTTTTGGCCCCTCTGAGGAACTGCCTAAGCAATGGATATGAAAAAATAGGTGGGTCTGTATTGTAATGAGCTGAAATGGCAGAGGCATGGATCTTAATTGATGAGAAGGATAGGCATTTGTCCAGCATCTCAGTTAGATATTGTAAAATCTGAGGAATATTTGGAACAAGCATGTCAATTCCTTGTGCCTGGTTCCAAGCACAGAATCTTTTCCATTTTTCTGCATAAGATTTTCTGGTGCTGGGCCTCCTGTCTTCCAAAATTACATCCATAACCGCTTTAGAGAGAGGTGCATTCTGAATGGTTACAGTATCCGCCATGCAGCTAGATTTAGAGTTCTGAGTTGGCTGTGCAGGATCTGATTGTTTTGTTGGGTCAGTAAATGAGGAATTTGAGGCAATGTCCAGGCTGGGCCTTGGGACAAGCTCCTTTGGATTGGGTACCAGGGTTGGCGTGGCCAATCCGGGGCAATCAGTACCATTTGTGGCTTCTCTTGTCTGACCTTTAGGAGTACCTTGGGGAGGAGAGGCAGTGGATGAAAGGCATATATTGTAAGGTTGTTCCAGCTGAATGACAAAGCATCCACTTTCCATGCTTGTTTGTGATAAGTCCTTGTGCAGAATCTCTGAAGTTGGCAGTTGTGAGGGGAGGCAAAAAGATCTATGTCTGGGCATCCCCATTTCCTTGTTAGCATGCTGAAGATTTGTGGATCTAGTTTCCACTCGTGAGGGTCCATAAGGTTTCTGCTTAGTTCGTGTGCCAGAGCATTGTTTTTCCTTGCAGGAATTGTGCTTGCAGGTGTACTTGGTAAGTCAATGCTGTGTTCCACAAAATCATGGCTTGTCTGCAGAGGGGGTAGGAATGTGTGCCCCCTGCTTGTTTATGTACCACATGACTGTGGTGTTGTCCATCTTTATCAGCAGCTGTCCTGGATGAAGTAGGTCCTTGAAGGCTGTCAGGGCATTTTGTACAGCTAGCATCTCTTTTTGATTGATGTGTAGATGCCTTTGGCTTGGGGGCCATGTGCCCTGAATACATTTTCCTGCCATGTGGGCCCCCCAGGCATAATCTGATACATCTGTTGTTAGTGTTTGTCTGGCTGTGGGTAAAGTGAATGGTTGTCCCTTGTTGTGGTGACAGGCCTGTGCCCACCATCGAAACTCCTGTTGCAGGCAGGGAATGAGGGTAATTATTGTTTCCAGGCTGTGGCAATGTTGAGTCCAAACACTTTTTAGGTACCATTGTAGTTTCCTCATATGCAGTCTAGCATATGGAATTAGCAGAATGCAGGAGGTCATGTAGCCCAGAGCCTGCAGAATTTTTCTTGCAGATAACTGGGTCTTTGTTGCCATGTTTTCAAAGTAAGAAGTCAGATGCCTTTGTTTGTCTGGCATGAGATAAGCCATCTGGGCAGTTGTATTTAATCTTGCACTCAGGAATATTATCTTTTGAGAGGGTACTAGTTTTGATTTCTTTTCGTTTACTGTGTACCCTAGGCAAAGTAGTAATCTTTTTACAAATGCTAGATGCTTTAGTAGAATGTCTTTGACCTCTGCTTGAATAAGGCAGTTGTCCAAGTAAGGATATATTTGAATTCCTCTTTGTCTGCAAAATACAATTACTGGTGCCAGGCATTTTGTGAAGACCCTGGGCGCAGTAGATAAGCCAAAGGGCAGTGCAGAGAATTGGCAGTGCATTGAGCCAGCTATGAATCTGAGGTATCTTCTGCAAGATTGTCTGATTGGGACATGCAAGTATGCCTCTTTGAGGTCCAAAGTTACAAGCCAAGCCTTTTTGCCCAGCATGGGCAGAAGCTGCTGCAGAGTCAACATTTTGAATTTCGGAACGTCCAGAAAAGTATTTAGAATAGACAGGTCCAGAATCCATGCTTTGTCCTTTCTTGGTACTAAGAAAAGTCTTGAGTAAGATCCTTGTCCCTGCTCTTGCTGTGGTACTGGCTGAATAGCCCTCATGTCCATGAGGGATGAAATTTGGTTTTGTGCCTCTGCCCATTGATTGTGTGGCAGGTCTGGCATACCTTTTGCCTTTGGAAAAGTGTGAAAGTGGAACCTGTAGCCCTGAGAAACTATATTTAAGACCCATTTGTCCTTGGTAATCATGTGATAATTTTGTAAAAAAGTGCTAGCTTTCCCCCTAAGGGTGTTGCCAAAAGATAAATGCTTGGCATTGGCAGAGGGAAGTCATTGGGACTGTTTCCTATATGGCTGTGATTTGCCTTCTCTGCTTTTGGAGATAGAAGCACCCCACTGTTTGGGCCTGTATGAGCCCTGGGGCTGTTGTCTGCCTCTAGGGCATATGTATCTGCCTCTTTGTGGCCTGTCTGACACGGGAAAGGACCAATTTTTAGAAGGCCAGTTCCTGCTAAATCTGGGTGGCTGCACCTGTAAGAAATCCTTCACTGTCTGCATAGATTTAGCTTTATCCTCCATTTTCTTCAACACCTCTTCTGCCTTAACACCAAACAAAGTATCATGCTGTAATGGAGCATCCAATAATTTTGCTTTAACATGATCAGGCAGAGTCTGTTCCTTTAACCAAGCATGCCTTCTAATGACAGAGCCTATTACAGCGGCCCTGCAAGAGGCCTCCAGTGAATCATAACCACATTGCAAAGTATGTTTTCCCACTTGTTCTGCTGCATGCAATAAATCCTGCAATTCCTTGTTCTCAGCACATGCAGAATTTGTCAACATTTTCTGTTTTAACAGAGACATTAAATATTGCTGATATTTAAGCATATGAAACTGACAATTTAAAGCCCTTACAGCCAAGGTAGCAGAAGTGTAAACTTTTTCCCCCATCTGTCCAGTGCCCTAGAATCTCTATCTGAGGGGACAGGGTTTTTTGCAGTAGCAGCCTTGACCCCTTTGGGACCCTGTGAAATAGTCTCTGGGTCAGCAGCAGGGTTTTTATATAGAAATTTATGAGAATCTGGAACCCTGTAGTATCTGTCTGGCTTAAGAGGTGCGGAAGGTAAAGAGTCAGCAGACAGGCCGGACTCTGAAAATACATCTACAATGCTTAGAACAGGAGGAATAGCAAGAGGCCTGTGCTGAGGTAGTAAAAGAAGTCTCTGAGCCTTTTCTTAGAATCTGAATAATCTTGGCTCTCCCAGTAGAAATGCTCCCTCATGGTATGCAAGGTTTCCCCAAAAGAGTAATCCTCAGGAGGAGAAGCTGAAGGAATTGATTCTTCAGCATCAGAATCCTCATAGGGAGGAATAGAGTATCCCTGGTCTGAAGAGGAGTCAGAGGAAATGGAAACCTGATCAGAGGAATCGTATTCAGTGATTGCCTAGGCCTCTTATCAGGAAGGGGATGAGAACCCCAGATCAAAGTAATTAGGTCTTCGGCCATTTTGAGCATCTGTTTCTTAGGCATGGAAGTCTGCCCTGGAGAATGCTGTACTTGTTTCCTTGTCTTTAACACTGTTTTAGTCTTTGTCTTTGATGCTGAAGTTGACTTGATATAAAGCTGTGTAGGTCTGAAAACACCCTCAGAAGCCGATGTCTGCTCAGCGGCTCTGGACCCATCTGAGGGATTAGTTTCTGAAGGCCCAATACCTTGAGTATCCAGAGGTCTAGCTGTCTCCACGTGGGAGTCGGAGGTGGCCTGTGGCTCTGAGGTAGCAGGTGTCAGGGGCTGCAAAAGCACTTCACTGAGAAGCGGCGAACCAGCAACTGGCCTAGAAGAGGCTTCATCGTCGGTTTTGGACCTCGGATGCCTGTCCTTTTCTTTTTACTTGCGTTTTTTATGAACTCCAGTCGTCGGCTGTTCTGACAGCATTATGTAGTTAAACCTTTGGCCAAAGTAATGAAATGCAAAATCGTACCGACACTTAATAGTGTATTGGTTAAATCTAGCACAAAACCGACAACTAGCAATGTCGTGGTCAGGGCCTAGGGAAGGAATACAGTAAGAGTGAAAATCCTTATGAGGTATTTGCTTCCCACAAGAAATACAATTGTTAACTTTTTCTGACATCAGTCTGGAGCAAGAAAAAAGTTTCCTCAATGGGTACTTAGCTTTATAGAAGACTTTGGATCTGAAATTCAATTTCGAAAATCTCAGGAGTTGGCCGACCGGCACTTGCGAACTGCTTTTGCTTCGGGCACCACGCTGCAAGAAAGACTGAAGAAAATGGTGTCAGCTGCAGCTTTTATACCCCTGGCGCACTGACGTCAGGGAAGAGGCGACAGCAACCGACGCCGGACCAAGACTTTGGAATTCAGGCCGACTGCGGGTAGCCTGCCAGCAGGATAACCCAAGTGTAATGACTGCTACAGTGAAACACAATGAACATCCTGTTTTGATAATGAACTGTTGTTTGATCACCATGTATCCATTGTTGTACAAAAAACATTTTTCCTTGCACAGCTTATATCTAAAAGTACTGCACCCAGGTCCATGGATGTACTCATTCCAGTGTACTCAGCAGTCATTTGAACAATCACTGAGTATAATGCCCCTTTTGGTATGTGTGTCTCCAAGTATTGGAATGACCACAATGCTTTTTCACTAAAAAAATCAGGCTGTAAATTGTAAAAACTATGCTGACCTTCTCAGGGCCTTGCCCCTTTCCTCAGTGTCATAAGGCTACTGAGAGGTGACAACTGCCTTATATATAGATCTTTAATAAACTCTTTCTTGTCAGACTTATTACACATTTGTAATTCCAATAGTGTATTAAGCAACCACGTTAGGGATCCCAACATGCCTCTCATCTGTCCTAATTTTCACAGAATGTCCAGATTTTTGCCTCATATTTTTGGTCTTTTCCTCACAAAATCTCTGTTTTTCTTGCAAATCATTTAGGATTGAAGTCACTTAATAATGACAGCCATTTGATTTGCAGACTTTGTTTCTTTCAGAAAATGCATGCCAACACAAAACACTTTACTCTAGCATCTAAGTTTATAAGAGCAATATTTAAAATGTGTTATTATTTTTTGCCCTTAACCCCCCCTCCCCCATTATTTTTGCTTTTGTCCAGATTTCTTGTCCAAAAGGTTGAGAAGTACGGATCCCAACTTGTTTTATAAAATACACAGAACATGTCTGACAGATGGGTATGTGTCACAGAGAATACCACTGCTGTGGAACCATCTTACACTTCACATAAAGTAATTATCTTACTCTATTTAAATGTAATTTAGACCAATGGATGTGTAACCACAGACTCACCCCTGGTTTAGCAGCTCTGTCCCTCATGGATAGGTACACATGTAAATCTCACAACCTATGCTTACCTCTGAATTATTTATATGTGAAACATAAGGACTAGAAACTACCATGGGAAAGCAAAACTAGGCTTTTTAAAATACTCACAGATCAATAGTCTAGTGAAAACCTAAGAACCTAAGCATTCACAGTGTACAATTCCCTTGTGCATGTATGTGACATGTCTTTCAACTGTTACCTTGAAAAGATGGACAAAGAAAAAATAGCTAGGGTGAAGCTTCCATATTAGGTACTGTTACTGGGTACTGTTAACTCAAAATAATTACCAAATTTAGGAGGGATGGAACAAAAGTTTGAGAACAAATTAGATGTGTTCCCCCAAATTCGTGAGAGCCTGGAGGTGCATGTGTGCATGTACATTGGACCATTATGATTTATGACTGAATATGCCACACACACACACGCACACACGCACACACGCACGCACACACACACACACACACACACACACACACACACACACACACACACACACACACACACACACACACACACACACACACACACACACAGATAAATAAATGAAATATTTAGTAGCAAGGCTTCAATAACAAGATGGAGGAGGGTTACTGATGGTATTCAGTATCTTCACAGAAGCCAAGCTGTGAATCCCCCAGCTGTCTTTTTGTGTTGTAATGAGTAATGGTAGATAAAAGCTAAAATTATGTTTATAGGTTCATAGGCTCATAGGTAGGTACTAGGCTATTAGCCCTAGGGCCTATACAAGCCTAGCCAAAAGGTATCCTGGCTTTTGCCACCCAAGAAAATTATCTTCCTGTGCCCCTGTCAAGCAGAGCCACAGACGTGATCCCCGGGGTGAATTTCCTATCTCCCATTCAATCATCAAGATTTTTCTTGAAGAGTGCTAATGAGGAGCTTTGTTTGATATAGATAGGTAGTCTGTTCCAGAGTATGGGAAGTGTCTGGGACAGGAATCTATCCCTCCAGCATGTTCTGTTTATTGTGATGACAAGGTTTAGGTCCCCTAGAGCATATAGCTCGGAGGGATTGGGATTTCTTTAAGTGGAGCATGTCCAACAGCTCTGGGTTTGACATAGCTTTGTATGTTAGGCAGAGATCACCTCTGAGTAGGAGATATGCGACAGAGTAAAGCTGGAGTTTTTTGAGATGGTCTGCGTAGGGCAACTGTTTGAGGCTGGTAATCCTCTTTGTGAGGTATTTCTGAGGCCTTTCCAGTTGTTGTAGATGTCTTGTGACGTACATACCAAAAGGGGCATTGTACTCTATAATGGGTCTAATGAGTGATGAGTAGAGGGGAACAATGACCTCTTTTTTCCTAGATGAGAAACCTTTTGTGATGAGGTGTGCCATGTAGAAGAATTTCCTGATTACTGTGGCAATGTGATTATCAAAGGAGAGACTACTGTCCACCTGTGTCCCAAGGTCTCTTATCACACTTTTGGTGTTAAGTAGACTACCGCCTATGTGGTAGTTCATGGGTGCAGAGTTTTTACCAAAAGGGATGACAATGCACTTTTTGGCATTGAGCTTGAGGCCATGACTTTGACACCTGGCATCTGTCTCAGTGAGGCCCATTTGTAGGATGTCCACATCGTTAGGAGTTTTGATTATGGCTCCTAGTTTGCAGTCATCTGCGAACTTTGTTAGCCAAGGATCTTCTGTGTTAGCCTGTACTTCAGAGAAGTAGATATTAAATAGGAGAGGACCCAGGACTAAACCCTGTGGTACTCCACTTGTCACTGGTCTGAAGTTGGATTTGGAGTCTGCTACTTTCACAGTGTGGGTTCTGTCAGTGAGCCAGTTGGCAACCCATCTTGTGACATAGGGATTTATACCTAGTTTAGTGAGCTTATCTATAATTCCAGAGTGGAGGATGGTGTCAAAAGCCTTGGTGAGACGTAGATAGGCTGTGTGAACCACCTTACCCTCATCTACAACTTTGGTGACTGCTTCAAAGAAAGTCTATCAGGTTTAGGAGACTTGATCTGCCTTTTACAAACCCGAACTGGGTGGGGTCCAGAGTTTGGAGATTACCAATGTCATTGTTTATAAGTTCCAAGATGATACCTTCCATAGCCTTGCAGACCAGGCTCATCAGGCTAATGGGGCGGTAGTTTCCGGGGTCCATGGTAGTTCCCCCTTTGTGGAGTGGAATAATGCACCATTTAGTGGGCACAAAGCCTGAAGTGAGGCTATGATTGAACATGGTACTTAGGTGGGGTGCCAGTTCATACTGTAGTTCATGTAGAATGCAGCCTGGGATGTTGTCAGGTCCCATGGATGCTGTGTTCTTGGCTTTGGAGAGTGTGTTTTTTACCTGTGCAGCCATGATTACAGGGACTTTGCATTCTTCCAGTATAGAGATGGGCCCTTTAGGGGATGAGAGGGGGGTAAAGTTATTACTGAACCTATCTGCCAAGATGTTGGCAATATAAGTTGGTTCTGTATATTTAGTGCCATTGTGCTGTAACTCAGAGCAGATCTGAATGTTGCCATTGAGATTCTTGACATAGCTATAGAATGCTTGTGGTTGTCTTTAGAAACAGTGACTATTTTGTTTTCGTAACTAGCTTTGGAGGATTTTAAGAGGGATCTCAGCTTCTTACTGAGGCTGACCAAGGAGTTCCTCCAATCATGGGATCTTACTCTTTTTTGCAACAGTTTCTTTCTTCTGTTGTAGAGTTTGTTTATGGCAGGGGATCGCCAGATTGGCTTCCTTTTTTTGGAGGATATCATCTTGGTTCTGTTAGGGATTGCATGATCCATGCACACGTGTAAGTGCTTATAAAGTGCATTTGTGTAGAATTCAGCAGTCGTTCCTCTATTGTCCGTCAGCATGGGTGTCGTGAAGTTTGCCACTTCTGTCTTAAGAAGTGTGAAGTTGGCTTTGGAGAAATGTTTTACGGTGGTTTTCCTAATGGGGGGGGTGGGGGCAGGATGTGGATGTCTAGGGTGGTTAGCTTGTGGTCAGATCTGACCAATGAGAAAGTGACCTTTGGCATGGAACACCGGTTGCCTATGTTGGTAATGACTAGGTCTAGGATATTGCTGCCCCTGGTGGGAGTGTGAATAAGTTGATCCAAGGCATTGGAATTTATGACTTCCAGAAAACATTGAGCACAAGAGTTGGTACATGAGTAGTTTTCCCAGTTAATGGTGGGGTAGTTGAAATCGCCCATTATTAGGGTGTTAGGTTGTACCCTAATATTTTCCAGTGTATCAAGAAATGAGGAGTGGGAATCCTGGGGCATGGTAGGGGATCTGTAGCAAGCTACAATTTGGATTGCGGTCTTGCCCAGAGTTAGTTGCACTTGGATAATCTCAGATGCATTATGCTGAGCGACTAGCCTGGAGGTGTGGATATCCTTAAAGAATATGGACATGCCTCTGCCTTTAGTGTTTCGGTCCAGGTTAGGCGGCCGAAAGGTATGGTATAAATTATAGCCTGGTAATGCAGGGGTACTCTCTGGAGCCTTGAACCAGTTCTCTGTCACTGCACAGATGTCGATGTTCTCCATTTTAAGGAGTGCCTCGAGTGAGTCCATTTTGAGGTTTAGACTTCTAGCATTGAGTAGCATTACTCTCAGATTTTTCTTGCTTGTACCTGTTATGGTGGAGAATTTGTCATTTGAACCTTGTCTAAAAAAGGCATTATAGGGGTGGAAAGAGCCTTAGCCAGTATCCGGAATCCTAAGGGCGAAAGCATCGTTGTTTGCCGATCATGTCATCCCAGGCAGACAGATACTGGATCCCCTTAGAATGACACCAGAAGCTTAGCCAATTGTTGGAGTCAATCATTTTGTCCTTGTACCGTGTTATCATTCTGGGTGATGGCAGGATGCTTCTCAGGGCTAGGGTCATGCCTGCCTCGACTGCAAGACTGGACAGCTCTCCATGTCTCTTTTCATGTAGTCCAGGGAGGTACGTTTCAGTTCATTCACACCAACATGGACAATGACAGAGTCATATTTGTACTTGTTGTGAAGTGACCTGAGTGCGTGCGTTATGTGGCAGATCCTGGCACCTGACAGGCAGCTGACAGTAACTTTCTCCTTGTTTAGCCTGGTGAGTGGAACATCAGTATGTCTGACTATAGAGTCACCTATGGCTAGAGTGTTGGGTACGTTGTTATGCCTTATGGGCTGTGGTTGAGTGGCACACTGAGTTTGTGAGGGTTGTGTTGGGGGGTCGATATTGCTTGCATTTCTGCTTTGGAGGTCTCTGTTGCTTGGGCAGCTTTTTATTGAGAGCCTCCATGAAAGTAGGTGTGTGTTTTGTGTTTCTATGTGTGTGTTTTGGTGGTGTAGGTTTTGAGGGACTACGTGATGAGTGTGGTGTGGTGCAAGTGTTTACCTTCTCCTCTTGACTGTCTAGTCCAGTCTTAGGTGAAGAGAACTTTGCTTCCAGTTTGGCTATATAAGTGCATCTCTCACAGGTTGTAGTGTTAGGTGGTAGGAGGAGAAGGTTGTCTGTGTACATGAGGCAATTGCTGCATTGCCCCAAGATCCCTAGATTCATCAGGTAGGCAGGAGAAAATACCGGGAGCTGACCCTTAGACATGCCTAGATAGGTGCTTATTTTTTAAGTACTAAAAACTGTTTTCCTCTAGATAAGTGAGGAAAGTTGAGTGCTGTAGTAATTTGAAGCTTATTTAGTGCTTACAATGAGTTCTGAACAAGTGCTGAGCTCAAAGAAACAGATCTGAGTGCTGAAACTAAAAAACTGGCTACTTCTAAGAAACAAAATTAAGCTAGAAAGCTTCCCTCCAACACAGAAAGGCTTGGGGCTCAGAAGCTTACAAACAGTCCTGGATACAGCAAATCTGTATCTGGACTAGACTACTTACAGGAAAGGCAGCTAATAGCTTGTGTTTGTATTGCACAGGGGCCAGTTTGAAAGCATTTAAATATCACCGCATGTGAATGTTCTTTGTCATTTAATGAGATTGATTACTAAAGCTGATGTCTATGCTGAGACAAATTTGGGTATAATATGTTTTGTGTGTAAATGACTTAGACCTAAACTGGTTGAAAAAATGTATTATGAACTACAGCTGACCTAAGTAGTAAATTTGAAAAATTATTTATTTATTCATTCACTGTATGTTAATCAGGCAGTACATAACATACACAGACTCCATTAGCGGTTTTTCAAAGGTCAGGAAATTGAAACTCTAATTTTATCCACAAAAGTCTGAAAGAAAAGAATATTTACTTTTCATTGGGGAGGGGAAAACAACCCACTTTTGAAAAAAACTGGATTTGCCGTTTTTATTTGTTTTGTCCTGAATTCTTACAGTTATCCAAATTGGTTATAAAGGTTCCAAGAGAAATACAGTAGATATAAAAAATTTACACACCCCTGTTAAAATGCCAGGTTTTTGTGATACAAAAAATGAGACCACAATAAATAATTTCAAAACCACCTTTAATGTGACCTATAACCTGCATAATTCAATTGAAAAACAAACAAATCTGTTAGGGGAAAAAATATAAAAAATAAAAAACTTACAATATGCTGGTTGGATAAGAGTGCACACCCTTAAACTAATAATTTGTTGTCTTTGCACACCCTTAAACTAATACTATGTTGAAGCACCTTTTGATTTAATTACAACATTCAATCTTCTTGGGTAGGAGTCTATCAGCATGGCACATCTTGACTTGGCAATATTTGCCCACTCTTCCTTGCAAAAGTGCTCCAAATCTGTCAGATTGCGATGGCATCTCTTGTGCACAGCCCTCTTCAGGTCACCCCACAGATTTTCTATTGGATTTATTTCTGGGCTCTGGCTGGGCCATTCCAAAACTTTAATTTTCTTCTGGTGAAGCCATTCTTTTGTTGATTTGGATGTATGCTTGGGGTCATTGTCGAGGTGAAATTCCTCTTCATCTTCAGCTGTGTAGCAGATGCCTGAAGGTTTTGGGCCCAAAGTGACTGGTATTTAGAACTGTTCATAATTCACTCCACCTTGACTAAAGCCCCGGTACCAGCTGAAGAAAAGCAACCCCAAAGCATGATACTGCCACCACCATGCTTCACCGTGGGGATGGTGTTCTTTTGGCGATGCAAAGTGTTGTTTTTGCACCAAACATACCTTTTGGAATTGTGGCCAGGAAGTTCAACCTTGGTCTCATCAGACCATATCACATTTTCCCACATGCTTTTGGGAAACTTGATTTATTGTTTTGCAAATTTTAGCTGGGCATGGATGTTTTTCTGTGTAAGAAAAGGCTTCCATCTTGCAAACCTACCCCGTAGTCCAGACATATGGAGAAAACAGGAGATTGTTGTTACATGTAGTACACAACCAGTACTTGCCAGAAATTCCTACAGCTCCTTCAGTGTTGCTGTAGGTCTCTTGGCAGCCTCCCTAACCGGTTATCGTCTTGTCTTTTCATCAATTTTGGAGGGACGTCCAGTTCTTTGCAACGTCATGGTTGTCCCATATTTACTCCACTTTTTGATGACTGTTTTCACTGTGTTCCATGGTATATACAATGCTGTGGAAATTTTTTTGTACCCTTCTCGTGACTGATACCTTTCAACAACGAGATCTCTTTGATGCTTTATAAGCTCTCTGTGAACCATGTTTTTTGCTGTAGCAGGCAACTGTGTAAATGTCAGGAAAATCCTACTAGGACAGTTGAACTTTATTTGTGGTTAATCAGAGTCTCTTTAATTGATGGCAGGTGTGTACCCAAGAAGACTGAATGTTGTAATTAAATCAAAAGGTGCTTCAACAAAGTATTAGTTTAAGAGTGTGCCGTCACAACAAAGTAGTAGTTTAAGGGTGTGCAACCAGTGTATTGTATGTTTGTTATTATTTATATTTTTCCCCTAACAGATTTGTTTGTTTTTCAATTGAATTGTACAGGTTATAGGTCACATTAAAGGTGGGAAAAGTTTTTAAATGATTTATTGTGGTCTAATTTTTTTATATCACAAAATCCTGGCATTTTAACAGGGGTGTGTAAACTTTTTGTATCCACTGTATATACACATACATACACATATATACACAGAGAAACACCAGTCAGATTGTCAGTGACACACACACACTCACCACTCACCGCACTTACAAAAGACCAGAAACATAAACCCACATTTGAGGAGGTGCTCACATGAAACTTACCCAAACCTTAAAGGCTTCTCAAATGCAGTCCTCAGAAACACTGTATGCAGACAAAAAGACAACTCCCACCACAGCACACAAAACCACATCTCATTGTGCCTCAGCTATCAAGATCATGAGGCATAATACCACACAATCCTATCTTCTGGTCAATGTAGACTTCATTATGAGACACACTGATGATTGTCTTACTAGGCTGGATAAGGAGAAGAAACAATTTTTTTTTTTTTACATTTACTTGCTTGTCAGGGACAAAGATTCATCACATCATGCAAGCACTTAGATCACTAAACCTCAAGTACCAGTATGACTCAGTCATAGTCCATGTGAATGTAAATGAACTGAGATGCACCTCCCCAGACTATATGAAGAGTGGCAAGATTGAGCTCTCAGAATATGGAACACAGGAAGGTATGAGTCTACCCATGAGCAGCAGTCTACCATCTCCATGGATGATGCCACAATGCCAACAGAAAATTATTGACTTTAATAATTGGCTTAGTTACTGGTGTCATTCCAGAGGGTTCAAGTATTTGTCATGCTGGGTGGGATATGACTGACAGGCAATGTTGTTTTGCCAGGGTTGGTCTTCACCTGTCCCCACTAGGCTTTCGAATAGTGGCCAAAACATTATCCATCCCTATAGTTTTTGTAGGCATTGCCAAAAAGACAAACCTTGCAACATAGCACAATCTACTCAATATAAGCCAAAGGTATTACTGCTCAGTGCTAGTTTCTCAACAAGAAACTGAACTCCCTGGAAGCATTTCTCACCCCAGAGAGTGCTAATGTCTGTGCAGTTATTGAAGCATGGTTGAAAGCCATAGGCAGATCCCTTCAAGGCATGGCTATAATGCCTTTCGCACATTCTGACCCCCCACTGCACATGAAAGGGCAAAAGTTCGAGCTGTATCCATGTACATAAAGGATAAGCACAACACAAGAGTGGTCAAACAATATGACATGCTTGAGCTGCTCCATGTCCAATTAGCCACAGGGAAAAATCCATTACCATATCCCTGCTAGCTACAGATTCCACACCATGAGCCAGGAAATGCACACATCATACCTAAATTTACTAGAATCACTTCTCATTCAACTCAGTACCATATTCATGGGTTATTTCAACTACCCCTCCATTACCTGGAAACCATACATGACCACGAACACACAGTCTCAAGGATTTCTAGGTTTTGTCAATGCAAATGCCCTGGAGCATTTAGTCTGCACTCCCACTAGGCATACAAATGTCCTTGACCTCATACTCACAGATATGGGAGAAGGTTGCACTCTCCAAGTGTGATATCCTCATTGGTTAGATCAGATCACAAAGACATCTCCCTTGAAGTAAATATAAAACTAGAACACCCACCTTACCCCAAAACCTTTAAGAACTTTTGTAAGGCAAACTACATCCTATTAAGTGACAGCATTGTTAGTTTCCAAGCTCCTCCAAACCCACAAAACATTGAAGCTTATAGGGAGGCATGCACAAAAGCCCTGTATGTGCATATAACAGCCTGAGCACTGGCTTTGTTCCACAGAGGGGAGAACAGCAATAGTAACTCCTTGCTCAAAGGAGGCCCATCAACTAACCCTGGGAACTGTAGAACCATAATCTGCAAGGCCATAAAAGGAATCATCATGGACCTTATCATCAAAGACATAGGTGACCTTCAAACTCTTAACCCAATCCAGTTTGGCTTCATTAAGGGTAGATCATGTTTATTAGACCTGGTGGACTTCATTGAGAATGTCACCAAAGTCCAGGATGAAGGAAAAACAGTGCATACCTCCTATCTTCACTTAGTCAAGGCATTTGACACAATCCTCCACTCAGGTATCATTGAGAAACTCTCCCAGCTGGGGAGCCTGTACATCACTAAATGGGTAGCCATATGGCTCACCGATAGAACACATACTGTCAAAGTTCTTCTGCCATTATATCAGATGCCACAAAGGAGCCAAATGTTGTATGCAGTAAACACAAGAATCCTAAAACAATGAACCAGTAAAAAACAAAAGGATTTGTAAACAAGTGCAGTAAGGTTCTTATTAGACCAGTTATCAGTGGTACACAGGATCTCTGCTGGGCCCTCTACTGTCTGGAATCTATTTCTTGGAAGTCTAGGTGAAAGTAGATGGCCTGTGGCTTACAAAGTTCACTGATGATTGCAAACTGGGTGAAATTACTGAGTCCTCCAACAATGTTAACATATTACAAAAGGAGCTAACAGAGAAATGATCGACGCGAAAGGCACAGACTAAAACTAAACTCAAAAACGTGCATTATTATCCCTTTCAGCAAAGAGGAATTTCCTGCAAATTACAATATTGACAGAATACTCCTAAACTCTAACTGATGGTGTGAGATTTGAGAGCAGAAGTTGATAGCAATTGCAAACTTCAATCACCATGTGTCCACGGTGGTAAGGAAAACCTTTTACATTGTGCATCTCATAAGTAAGGACATCACATCCAAGACTAAGGATGTTATAACCCCACTGTACTAGACCTTCATCAGACCACTAATACAATACAGTGCTTCCTTGTGCAGGTACCTCACCACACACCTGCAGCAGTTGGAGAGACCACAAAAGCTTCTCACCAAGAAAATTCAGGGTCTCCAAAACATGACCTATATGGAAAGACTGAAAGCTATGTCAATGTACTCTGTATCTTGTACACTGCTGAGAGGTAACTTGTACCTGGCTTACAGAGCAGTCTGTGATGCTGCCCTAATGTAAATGCTGCAATCCCGCAAATCAAATAGGACAAGATTCACTCGCTCCAGGGATCTCAACCTAGCCTATGACATTAAGAGAACATGCTGGAAAGACACATACATCTCCCAGAGATTGCCACTCCTCAGGAAATAAACTCCCAATTCATGTGAAGCAGAGTTCCTCAAAGACCTTTTCAAGTGCAGCCTAGATGATTGGATGGAGATCATAAATTCACCTTGAGGGTGGCACCCATTTCTCCCATGGACAGGGGTAGTCGGTGCTGATAATAGACTCGCTATGTGAATAATGACCATCTAACCAATGTCAGTTAGGGAGTATGGATATGACATGGCTAGGCTTGTAAAGGCCCTAGGGCCATTAGCCTAGAAACCTTTTATGAACCTATGAACATTTATTTATTTATTATTTTATTTTACATTTGTTGACCGGGTTTGTCCGGCTGATCTGTTAGCCCTTTTTAAGCAGAGGCCAGGAGAGAAAAGGTCCACAACATTTACATATAAATTTTTAAACATTAAAAAGTATGTGAAAAAAAAAGATTTTAACAATACTTGAGTTGAATTAAACAGGAAGCAATATTAAAGTTATAAGTTGGGAAAAGTACAATTTTAGAAAAAATTTAGGGTGATTGAGTTTAAATTACATTTGCAAAATATGAGCAAGGAAGGAAAGAGATACAATTGTAGATACAGCCAGGTAGTTGTCACTAGAGTGAAATAGACAGAGGTATTCTAAAGATGGAGTAGGAGGCAATAACCAAGTTAAGAAGAGAAAGATAGATGACACTAATAGTTAAGAGAACCAGTAAAAGGCTGACTGAGTACTAAAAATGGGAGAGGATGACAGTTTAAGGGGGTGAGTACAGTGACATATTCAGTGGCTTCTTAGGTAGTCTTTGGCAGCTGATTTGAATATATTTGGTTGGTTAAGTAATCAAATTTCCAATGGGAGTTTGTTCCAGGAGATGGCAGGGTGGTAGCTGTAGAGGTTTTGACCCAGTTTGCTCTTGGGTTTCTAGATGTGTAGTAAGTCTTGGTCTGAACTTCAGAGTGACCTGGAAGAGGTCTATGAGGAGATAAGAGGTAAGAGAGTCAGGCTGGGGCAGAAGGATGGTTTGTATAAGATAGTGGATAATCTGAAGCTGGGAGAGGAGAAGCTGGTGAGGTAGTTCCAGACAGTTTAAGTGTTTAGTTCCAGCCAGTTTAAGTGTTTTAAAGAGAGACAGTGATGAGTTCTATAACTATGATTTGCAGCAAATCTAGCCACTTTATTGTAGGTATTCTCTAGTTTAGTTAGGAGGGTGATTTGGAGGTTAGAGAGGATCTGAGAACTATACATTAGGCTTGGCAGGAGATAGGCATGAGAGAGAGAAACTTTGGCTTCGTTGGATAGGAACTTTTTATTTCTATAAAACAGGGTAAGTTTTTGATGGGTTTTAATAATACAATTGTTGACATGCAAATTGAATTTCAGTTGGTCATCTATTATGACCCCTAGAAGTTTTGTGTAGGGTTCAACTGTGATAAGCATATTATCTAGAGAATGGATAGTAAAAGTGGATTAAGTAGATTTGAGGTTATTCAGGCTTTTGGGAAGAAAAATTAAGAGTTTAAACTTTCTAGCATTTAGAATTAGCTGGTTGTTGGACGGCCAGGTTTCAACAGAGTTGAAAGATTTCTGAGTAATAGAGTGTAAGTCAGAGAGGGTATCTGCAATGGTGATGACAGTAGAGTCATCAGAATATTGGATGAGAGTAGAGTGAGGGCAGGAGGTATAGAGTAAATTAGTGAAGATATTGAAGAGTAGTGCCCCAGGAACAGATCCCTGGGGAACACCCATTTTGATGGGGAGTGGGGGGGGGGGAGCTGAGAGCCATTTTGCTGATTGTAGACTGTCAGTGAGATAACTGGAAAACCAGGCCCTGGTAGAGGAGGAGAAACTGAGGTTAGTGAGTGTGTCCAGAAGAAGGGATCAAGACACAGTGTCAAATGCTATGGAGAGATCTAGGAATAAGCATGACACTAGTTTATTGTTGTCTCTGTCCTGAGAAATCATATTGATGAAGGATAGTAGGGCAGTAGTGGTGCTATGTTTAGGATAAAAACAATATTGTGTAGGGGTGAGCAGATTTTCCTGAAGTAAGTGTTCCATAACTTGCTTATGTACACATTTTTTTAGTATTTTTGAGAGAGGTGAGAGGATGGCTATAGGTCTGAAGTTTGAGATTTCAGTGGAGTTTCCTCTTTTGCAAATGGGTAGGGTATAGAATTCTTTCCCGATAGAGGAAAATTTGGATTCTGTCATTGACTGGTTAATTAGTATAGAAACTGGGAGGGCTAGAGAGTCTGCTGCTATCTGGAGAAAGAGGGGAGGTAGATTATCTGCAGATACAGAGCAGGGTTTTAGTTTGCGAAGTAAAGATTTAATATAGCTGGTAGGTATAGGTTTAAGGGAGAAGGTGTTAGTAGAGTCTAAACTTGAAGGGGGATCTGGGGGGGTGTTGGTGTTAGAATTAGGGGGGATAGGACTTATCTACTTACTGATGGATTCTATGAAGTAGGAGTTGAAATTTGATGCGGTTTCTAGGGGTGTATTTGTTGGGGTGGGATTCAGAGATGAGGGGTTACCAGGGTGGAGTATTTGATTTATTGTGTGCCAGAAGTTCTTGGTATTAGATGTTTGAGAACTGGGTGAGTTATTGTTGAAGTCCTTTTTGTCTTTATTGACTTGTTTTTAGTAAGGTTTCTGAGGTCTTTATATTTTTGCAGGTGAATGAGGAGGTTAGTTTTTACCCAGGTTATCCACATTCTCTCTTTAGCTTTCATCAAGGAGCGAGTTTCATTAGTTAACGAGAGGGATATGTTAGATTTGACATGAATTGTGTGGAGTGGTGCCAATGAATTAAATATATTTAGGAAAGTAGAGTTGAATGTAATGACTGCTTCATCTAGAGGGAGGTGGAATAGAGAAGGCCCAGGGCAGGTGGAGACTGGCACAAAAAACAGAGTCAGGTAAGTTTGCTGAAAAGAACTGCAAGGTGAGACTGTCAGGAAGAGTGGCGCATGAAGTTGCTGGGGAAAGGGTAGAATAACAGGAAAGAGAAGGAGAGTGGACAGTGAGGGCAGTTAGCTAGGAGGTGAGAGAGAATTCCCGCAGAGCCTACAAGTGAGGGAAGATAATATTGATCATTACCAACATGGGGACTCTATACTCCACACCAGAAGTATATCCCTCATTGGTAAGATCAGACCATAAATTAATTTCACTGGATGTCCACATCCCGACCCCACCCCCAGCCCAGAAAACTACAGTGAAAAACTTCTCAAAATCGAACTTCTCACTTCTCAAAACCAAAGTGGAATCCTTCAAGGCCCCAGGGCCAGTGGAAACTATGGCCCAAACTGCAGAATCCTATATAAACGCATTCTACGGACATCTGCAGGAATGCGTGGATCATGCGATCCCAAACAAAACGAAGACCTAATCATCCAAAGGCAGGCGTGCAGTCTGGTGGACCCCTGCCATAAATAAACTGTACAACAGAAGGAGGAAGCTACTACATGATAGAGCAAAATCCTAATAGGGAAGGCATCTCTGATCAGTACTAGCAAAAATTACGATCCTCATAAAATCCTCCAAGGCCAGCTTTGAGAAAATTGCACAGGACACCAAAGACAATCATAAGGCTTTTTCAGTTATGTTAGAAACCTGGGATGCAACTCCCAGACTTGTTCTGAGTTGATTCTAAATGACAAAATACACTGAACCCACAGACATCGCCAATATCATGGCAGACAGGTTCAGTGCAAACTTCTCCACCCTCCCCAAAGAGCAAGTATCTATCCTGGCAGAGGATGCCTCCCAAACATCTCTGATGCTCAGGTGAAGGCTGCCCTCTCCAAAGCAAAAACACTGCTTCCATGGGACCAGATGGTGTCCCAGGTTGCCTACATGAACTCCAAGAGGAACTAATCCCTCAAATAAAACAGCTATACAATCTCAGCCTCACTACAGGATATGTGCCCACAGAATGGCGTAGCAACAGTGGTCCCACTCCACAAGGTGGAGCCTCTATGGATCCTGGAAACTATCGCCCATAAGCCTGACTAGCTTAGTCTGCAAGGCTATGGAGAGGATCATCATGGAGCTCATAAACAAAGACATTGGGGACCTACAGACACTAGATCCTACCCAGTTCAGCTTTGTCAAGGGCAGATCCTGCCTTTTGAACCTGGTTGACTTCTTGAAACAGTCACCAAAGCCATAGATGAAGGAAAGGTAGTCCACACAGCCTATCTGGACCTTGCAAAGGCATTTGACACAATACACTCGGGCATCATAGATAAGCTATCCAGCTTAAATATAAACCCTATGTCACAAGATGGGTCAAACTGGCTCAAAGACAGAACCCACAGAGTGAGAGTTGCTGGAGCCATGTCAGACTCGAAACGGTCACAAGTGGCGTCCCACAGGGTTCTGTCCTGGGACCACTCTTGTTCGGTATATACTTTTCAAGATACAGGCAACGCGGAGGACTATGGCTCACCAAGTTGCAGATGACTGCAAACTGGCGCCATAATCAACTCTCCAGCTGACACAAACATCCTTCAAAAAGGTCTCACAGAGACAGATAACTGGTGCCAGTGCCATAGTTTAAAGCTAAATGCCAAAATGTATAGTCATACCTTTGGCAAAACAATGTGCCCAAATTACCACATAGGCGAAACCCATTAAGTACAGAGAAAGTTATTAGGGACCTGGGGACCCAAGTTGATAGCAATCTCTCCTTTGAAAACCACATTGCCAAAGTGGTTAGAAAGACCTTCTACATAGCCCACCTCATCACGAAGGGTTTCACATCTAGATCAAGAGAGGTAATGGTGCCTTTATTCATCCTCATCAGGCCCATCATAGAATACGATGCCCCTTTTGGGTGTACCTACCAACACCTGCAGCAATTAGAAAGACCCCAGTATCTCACCAAGAGGATCAAGGGTCTCAAACAGATGCCATATGCTGCTCAGTTAAAAAAACTCCAGCTCTACTCAGTTGCATACCGCCTACTTCAAGGCAATCTATGCCTGACATACAAAGCTATGTCAAATCCAGAATTAATGGACATGCTCCACCTCAGTAAATCTAAATCCCTTAGAGCCACACGAGGGACTTGAACCTCAGCACAGAAATAAATAGAACTTGCTGGAGGGACAGGTTCATAACCCAGAGGCTGCCTTCGCTCTGGAGTAGAATTCCAGTTCATGTGAGGCAGAGCACCTCACTGAATCTCTTCAAGAAGAATCTCGATAGGTGGATGGGGGATCGTAGGTTTGTCCCAGGGATTACTCCGTGTCACTATTAGACAGAGGCACAGTAAACTAAACCTTAAAAAGGGCACAATATACTCAAATCAAGGGGTGGCGTAAGCCATACAGAATTGGGCTAGGCTTATAATTGCCCCAGGGCAGATAGCCTAGTATGAACCTATAGGTTCATAGGTTCATAGGTTCATACTAGGCTATCTGCCCTAGGGCATTTATAAGCCTAGCCAGAGTGTGTTTGGCTTTCACCACCCATTTTAAATTAATTTTGCTATGCCTTTTTTTGAGGTTAGTATACTGTGCCTCTGTCTAACAGTGACACAGAAGTGATAGCCGGGGTAAACCTACGATCTCCCATCCACTCATCAAGATTCCTCTTCAAGAGAGTCAATGTGGGACTCTGCCTAACCTGGACTGGGATTTTATTCCAGAGTGAAGGGAGCCTCTGGGTTATGAATCTGTCCCTCCAGCATGTCCTATTTATTTCAGTGCTGAGGTTCAAGTCTCTCAAGCGCATAGCTCGATGGGATTTGGATTTTCTGAGGTGCAGCATGTCCATTAATTCCGGGTTGGACATGGCTTTATACGTCAGGCACAGATCGCCTCTGAGCAGGCGGTATGCCACTGAGTAGAGCTGGAGTTTCTTTAACCGGGCAGCATATGGCATCTGTTTGAGCCCTTTGATCCTCTTGGTGAGGTACTTTTGGGGTCTTTCCAGTTGCTGCAGGTGTCTGGTAAGGTACATCCCAAAAGGGGCATTGTACTCAATTATGGGCCTGATGAGGGATGAGTAAAGAGTTACGATGACCTCCCCTGATCTAGATGTGAATCCCTTCATGATTAGGTGGGCTATATAAAATGTTTTTCTAACCACTTTGGCCACGTGGTTGCCAAATGAGAGATTGCTATAACTTGGGTTCCCAGGTCCCTAATGACTTCTTCTGTACTTAATGGATTACCACCTATGTGGTAATTTGTGGGCACTTTGTTTTTGCCAAAGGGGATGACTATACACTTTTTGGCGTTTAGCTTGAGGCCATGGCTCTGGCACCAGTTGTCTATTTCTATGAGGCCCTTTTGGAGGATGCTTGTGTCGGCTGGAGAGTTGATTATGGCGCCCAGTTTGCAGTCATCTGCGAACTTGGTCAGCCACAGTCCTTCCGTGTTGGCCTGTACCGCCGAGAAATATATACCGAACAAGAGAGGTCCCAGGACTGAGCCTTGTGGGACGCCACTTGTAACTGGTTTGGAGTCTGACATGGCTCCAGCAATTCTAACCATGTGGGTTCTGTCCTTGAGCCAGTTTGCAACCCATCTAGTGACATAGGGGTTTATATTGAAGCCGGTGAGCTTATCTATAATGCCCGAGTGGGGTATTATATCGAAGGCTTTTGCGAGGTCCAGGTAGGCTGTGTGGACCACCTTCCCCTCGTCAATGGCCTTGGTGACTGTTTCAAAGAAATTGACCAGGTTTAAGAGGCAGGATCTGCCCTTAACAAAGCCAAACTGGGTAGGATCCAGTGTCTGTAGGTCCCCAATATCTTTATTTATGAGGTCCATGATGATCCTTTCCATAGCTTTGCAGACCAAGCTAGTCAGGCTTATGGGGCGATAGTTTCCAGGATCCGCTGAGGCACCACCTTTGTGGAGAGGGACCACTCTTGCGGCATGCCACTCTTTGGGTACATATCCTGTAGTAAGGCTAAGATTGAACAGTAGTTTTATGTTTGGGTTTAGCTCTTCTTGGAGTTCATGTAGGACGCAGCCCGGGACACAATCTGGTCCCATTGATGCTGTGTTTTTTGCTTTGGAGAGGGTGGCTCTTACCTGAGCATCTGAGATGTCAGGGGGGCAGCACTCTGTTGGGATAGATATTTGCCCTTTTGGTGGGGAGAGGGGGGAGAAGTTTGCACTGAACCTGTCAGCTAGGATGTTGGCAATGTCTGTGGGCTCAGTGTATTTTTTGTCATTTTGAACTAATTCTGAGCATATCTGGGAATTTCCACCCAGGTTCCTAATATAACTAAAGAAAGCCTTGTGATTATCCTTAGTGTCCTGTGCAATTTTTCTCTCGAAGCTGGCCTTAGACGATTTTATGAGTGCCCGTAGTTTTTTGCTAATACTGATCAGAGATGCCTTCCCTTTTTGGGATATTGCTCTATCATGTAGTAGCTTCCTCCTTCTATTGTATAGTTTGTTTATGGCTGGGGTCCACCAGACAGGACGTCTGCCTTTGGAGGATTGGGTCTTGGTTTTATTTGGGATTGCATGATCCATGCATTCCTGAAGGTGTTGATAGAATGCGTTTATAAAGGATTCTGCGGTGTGGGTCAGATTTTCCACAGGCCCGGGCTTTGAAGGATTTCGCTTGGTTTTGAGGTGTGAAATTTGCTTTAGAGAAGTTTTTCACTGTGGTTTTCTGGGCAGGGGGTGGGGTCGGGATGTGAATATCCAGTGAGATTAGTTTATGGTCTGATCTTACCAGTGAGGGATACACTTCTGGTCTGGATCATAGTGTCCCCATGTTGGTGATGATCAGGTCCAGTATGTTTTCCCCTCTTGTGGGAGTGGTAACAAGTTGTTCCATAGCATTTGAGTTTATCAATTCTAGGAACCTTTGGGCTAGGCTATTGGAGCTAGAGTAATGCTCCCAGTCTATGTTTGGGTAGTTGAAGTCACCCAATATAATGGTGTTTGGAGAGACCTTCATATTTTCCAGTATTCTCAGGAAGGCCAAGTGGGGTTCCTGTGTTTGGGAGGGTGGTCTGTAGCAGGCTATAAACTGGAAGGCAGTTTTACCCACAGTTAGTTGCACATGGATAGTCTCTGATGCTTTGTGCTGTGCCACCAACCTGGAGGTGTGGGTATCTTTGACGAATATTGATACTCCCCTCCTTTTGTGGTTCGGTCCAAGTTTTGGGGCCAAAAGCATGGTATGCGGTATAACCTGGTAGTGCTGGGGTGCTCTCGGAGCCTTGAACCAGGTTTCTGTTACTGCACAGATATCGATGTTCTCCATGCTAAGGAGAGTTTCGAAAAGTGCATCTTGAGGTTTAGACTTCTGGCGTTGAGTAGCATTACTCTTAGTTTCTTATCCCTTGTGATACCTATGGAGGTGGGTTTGTCTTTTGAGCCTTGCCTAAAAAGGCACTATGGGGTAGCAAGAGCCTTTGCCAATATCCGAAAGCCCAGGGTGACAGGTGCAAGCCGTCCCTAGCAAAGCATCGTGGCTTGTCGAGCATGTCATCCCAGGCTGACAGGCATTGATCCCCTTTGAATGACACCAACACTTAAGCCAATTGTAGAAATTGATCATCTTGTCTTCATATTGTGGCATCATTCTTGGTGAAGGTAAGATGCTACTCAAGGTCAGGGTCATACCAGCCTGGGCTACATGCTCAGAGAGCTCCTCTATGTCTCTTTTCATATAGTCCAGGGAGGTACGCCTCAGGTCATTCACACCAGCATGGACAATGACTGAGTCATATTTGTACTTGCCTTGGAGTGACCTGAGTGCTTGTATTATGTGGCGGATCCTAGCACCTGACAGGCAGCTCACCGTGACCTTCTCCTTGTTCAGCCTGGTGAGCGGGACGCCAGTGTGCCTGACGATAGAGTCACCTATTACAAGTGTATCAGGTGTGTTGTTTAGCCTTAAGGGCTGTGACTGTTCGCACACTGGCTTTGTGAGCTATGTGTTGCACGTGTTTTGTTTTGGGGTAGCGGTTGCTTGGGTGTCTGCTTTGGAGGTCTCTGCTGCTTAGGCAGATTTTTATTTAGAGCCTCGAGTATGTTTTTGTGTGTTTATGTGTTTGGTTTGTTGTCGTGGTAGGTCTATGTGAGACTGGAATTGTAGTGAGTGTGGTTTCCTTCTCCTCCTGACTGGTTACGCCAGTACTGAGTTGAGAGAGCTTAGCCTCCAGTTTGGCTATATGGTTGCATCTCTCACATGTGTTGGAATTTGTTGGGAGGAGGAGAGGGTTGTCTGTGTACATGAGGCAGTTGTAACATTGCCTCAAGATTCCCAGATTCAACAGCTGGACCAGAGAGGAGATTGACAACTGACCTTTGGACATGCTAGAATAGTATTGGGAATTCTTTTATAATTGAAAAAAAGGGCCAATGGGGAAGAAGGTACTCAAGGGGAGTTTGTGAGGGTGTAGTGCTTTTAATTTTTTAGAGCTGACTTATATAATTGCTTTAGTGAGCAAGTGCCAGGTAACTTAAATGCAATGTGTTACAGGTAACTTAAATGCAAAAGCAACAAACAGTAACTTTCTTTCAAGTGAAACAAGGAAATAAGTACAGTAAGCAATGCAGATATCACTAGGGATCCACAGAAGTGCTAAAAGGCCGCGTTTTAGGTAGAATTAGCGTTTCAGGGAAATAAACAAACAACAAGCATACAAATAAAGCTAGATTCAGCAGGCCTGGATCTAGTCTATGCTACAGCAAACAAGGTGTACCAATTTCAGTAAGAAACAGTTAGAATATGCAGGCACTATAAGCCTCTAACCAGAAATTCCCTGCTCAGAAGGGCAGAGTCCAGCCTCTCCTCCCACAAGAGTGCAGACCACAATCCTTCTTAACGTAAAATAACTGGCCTGAAGCCCAAGTGCTTAAACCAGAACTAATACACTTTTAGAATAACAGACACTGAGCTCTCAATCAGCAGTTCCCAACTTAGAAGGATGTAAGCTACCTGTCCTGCCACCACAGTGCAGGCCACAAACCTTCCTAATGTAAAACAACTGGTCTGAAGCCCAAGTGCTTAATCCAAAAGACTTAGAAATGATAGCTACACTTTAATCAAGTTACTACTAGCAGTAATAAATACAACTGAATACTTTAAAGAATGCCTGGATTAGTGCTCAAGTTATACAAACAAAGCTAGATTCAGCAGGCCTGGATCTAGTCTATGCTACAGCAAATGAGGTGTACCAATTTCAGTAAGAAGCAGTTCAAATATGCAGGCACTATAAGCTTTAACCAGAAATTCCCAGCTCAGAAGGACAGAGTCCAGCCTCTCCTCCCACAAGAGTGCAGAACACGAACCCTCTTAATGTAAAATAACTGGCCTCAAGCCCAAGTGCTTAAACCAGAATTAATACACTTTTAGAATAACAGACACTGAGCCCTCAGTCAGCAGTTCCCAACTTAGAAGGATGTAAGCTACCTGTTCTGCCACTACAGTGCAGACCACAAACCTTCCTAATGTAAAACTGGTCTGAAGCCCAGGTGCTTAAACTAAAAGGCTTACAATGAGTTACACCAAGCAGCAATAAATACAATTGAGTACTTTTAAGATGACGCAAAAGCAAAATAAAGTAGGAAAAAACACAAATACAGTAAAAGCAGATACATTTTTTTTTTTTGGAAAGAGAGAAAGGAAAGAGAGAAAGGAGTAGCAGAAACTAAGCTGATTGGCCTTCTCAAATGCTCTCCCTGTACTGGGTAGAATGAGGCAATGACACTAGACTGGGAGGAGGGTCCCAGATCAAATTTACACTAGGGGCGGGCAACTGCAAAGCCACCAACTACAGCAGAAATGTTACTCACAGCTGAAAATCAGCAGTGAGCCTTTAAATGAAAGTTTTAAACAGCTAAAGGAGCCACTAGAAAAAAAAGAGTTTAACTGCAACAAGTTATCATAAACAAACAACCCAACAGATGCTTAATAAGAGTGGACAATTTCCAGTTAATACCTCACACACAGTGAAACTAGCTAGAAAAAATACACAGTACACAAAGTGCTATAAACATCAAAGAAATAAAGAACAAAATAAACAAAAAACAGGATACTTAATGTTATATATTGTAGCTTCGAGTTTGCTGAGTGTCCTTCCTTCGATCAGCTCAACCTATGAACCTATATTCTTATGTTAAAAAGTAGAGAAAAAGTTTTAGAACTATGTAACAAGGAGCAGAAACTCTCATCTAGTGCAGCATAGAGAGTACCGTTGAAAGGGTGAATAGAGAAAGCAGTTTGGGCCATGCAATTAAAGAGACAAGATGGCTGAAGGTAAGAGAGACTGGAGGGGGGCAGTGATGATGTATGAGGGACTGTTGGGCTAAAAACACAAGTTTAAAAAACATTAATAATGTGATACAGGTGATTGAATATAAATATTTTAGTGTTCATTTGTTTACGGTGCTTACTTTCTGCTAACTTAAATATATACATTTGCTAACATGGACCCATAAATTTAGGTGACTTTGGAATGCAAACCAATACTGACTACCTAATCATTATGCATGCTTCAACTCCAGTAGTGAATTAATTCATAGTTAAGATCAGAACATCTCAGTAAAGATGAATAGCTGTCCTCCTCTTTTCTTTGTCATCTGCCACTGATCATCAGTAACCACCATACTCTCAATTGTTCCGATTTTCACAAACTGTTCAGATTTGTTTCCTTATATTTTTGTGCATTTGTCATAAAATTTGTAATTTTCTGGCAAATCAATGTCGGTTAAAATTATATCATAATGGCGGACATTTTGAATTTATAAAAGCAATATTTAAAGTCTGTCTCTATTTTTGGGCCTTTGTTCCCCAACAGTTTTAGGCTCTATCCAGATTTCTACCACTAAGAGGTCAAGAGAAATATGGGAACCATACAGTCACCTATGTGCAACATAGGGAAATATGCTTGCTTGCAAATTATCTGTTCAGGCTGCCATTTACCTTATGCATCTAGTGCTATCATCCAGTACCATTTCAAAATTTGTTGACATTTTTTCATCTCAGTATTCACAAAAATGCAACATTTTTTGCAATTTATACCATTAACTAAATTTTAACTAACATTTTGTACTTATATGTTAAGTAAAATGTATACAAGTAATAGCAATATTCTTACAAAATACTACAATATGTGGTACATAAAGTCTTAAGTAAGAATTGTTTTACTACAAACTTGGTTTCATCATTTGTTGGCTACAAGTCAGAGTTCAATAGTTACTTGAAAACATTTCAGTAGCAAAGAGAATTCCATAAAAGGTGTGAAATGAGGTGAAAATGTGTCCGCTCTCATGTTGATGAGGCAGTGGAGACAGAGTTCTCTCTGTATGACTGAGACATTTCCTTACTGTGAAGTACTTCTCCCTGAAAGGATTACAGTTTGTGTATGAGTAGTTGTACATAAGCCTTTATTGGCGGAGCCTGACTCTAAATTCCTAAAGGATTTTGGTCTCACTTGAAAACTTACAGTCAGAAGAAAAAGCTGGATGGGAGTTTAGTGTGTTTTTTTTATATTGCTTACTTTTTTCTGTATATTTATAACAAAACTGTTTGATTTCTATGAAAGGAAGAATTATGAATTTAGACCCTTTTGAGAAATGTGTGGTAGAACACTGCTGTAGCATCACAATGTAGTATAATTGAACCAGACATCTGCTGACTATTCCAGGTATGTTCAACTTTTATTACTTCTGAGAGATTTTAATTAAAATGTGATGAATTACTCATTTTCAGCTGTCGTATTTCAGATGCACATTGAGGAAGAAGTAGGAAGTACATGTTTAGTGTACTTTTGTTGCATTTTTCCTTAAGGGGTGTACTGTCGTGTAGTATTAAAAATTTATCTGTGTACTTTCCCACTATAACTGTGGTTTGGGAGGGGCAGTTATTTCCATGTGTGGGTAGGACTTTGTAGCTTTTGGGCTTATTTGTACAGATTAGTTGAGCATTTGCTTATTTGAGTAGGTGTGCACG
Source organism: Protopterus annectens (assembly GCF_019279795.1). NCBI lineage: Eukaryota > Metazoa > Chordata > Ceratodontiformes > Protopteridae > Protopterus > Protopterus annectens. The sequence goes on along the minus strand of NC_056725.1, from coordinate 1,735,268,509 downwards.
TGTACATATGTATGGTTTGAGGTTAGTCATCTTGTTTGCGAGTAGTGGACAGGGACATGTGCTACTAGCTGTAGCTTCCTTAGATGATTCATAGCATATTAACTCCATGGTGAGACATTTAAAAGACTTACTAGCAAAATGTAAAATCATTGCTACTTATTGATCCACATTAGCCTACATAGCTAGCTGTAGCATACAGATCCATGACACTTAAGATATCTCATGCGCTTTGTTTACATAATAAAGGACAAGCTAGATTTAGAGACCATTAGCAGAAGACTGAGATGCAACAATTTTCTTATATTTCTGTAGTTTGTATATAAAGCTTCAAATGAATGTCATTATCCACACATTAATGTGTATAAACACTCTGGCTACATTTTTTAACAATGCAAGCAATTATAACTTTGCTACCTCGTTCTTTATATATCCGACATCCCTTTCCCCAGTGTTGATGTCTTCATTTTATTTTTTACTGTAACACTGTCTGTAGATTGTTTGCATTGTGAGGTGTGGGGGTATACCTTTGGAGATGTAAGTACTGTGTGTGAAACACCAGCCTCATCTGTCATATATTTTTGCCTATCCATCCATCCATCCATCCATCCATCCATCCATCCATCCATCCATCCATCCACAGCCCCTTTTTCCCCATTTTTGCACATGGGTCAGGGTGTCACTTCAACAGTGACAATCACCTAGAGCAAAGGTTTACACTGACAGGTGGCTAGCCCTACACATATCTTCTAGCAAACATATTGTCTACTGCTGTAAGACAACACCGTTGCTAAGTAATAAGTAAGTCATGAGCGCACAATATTTAAAACAAAGTATTGATTACTTCTAAGCAGTGACATATTGTTGTCTGGCCTCACTAGTTGATGTCCATATGTATTAGTGAAATGTTGTAGGTAACAGATGTGTCTGCTAATAACTGGACAGGGGCAGATACGTTTGCTCTTGTGTAAGCTTGGAGTAATTTGGCATGAGATGATATGGCTCATTTTTTGTCCTAGAGCCACAGTGCATTATTTGGACATGAGTATCAGAATTTATGTTGGATATAAAACCTTAGATTAGCTCATTTTTACGTGACTCAGTGGTATAATTTTTGCTGTTTTGATTTTCTTACGGTATTAGAATAAATGTCCTTGCCCTTCTACCTCTTTCCCCAGCATAATATATATAAACTGCTTTTAAAATACCTTAATTGTGATTTCTGATGCAGCAAATTCTTTCCTCAGATAATCCATTATTCTGCTTACTTTCTATGTTTCTTTGTCATGGTGCTTACTTGACTGTATGGTATCAGACAAGTCTTACCCCATATCAATTTTATTTGCTATTGTTTATCAGCCTGCATTTATGTAAAAACAAAAAAAAAAAATACAGGAATGCTTTCAACTTCAATTTTTGTTTCTCTTTTTTTATGGTGCAGTGGTGCAGCGGTAGCGTTGTCGCCTCACAGCAAGAGGTTCTCCGGTTTGATTCTCAGCTGGGGTGCCTTCTGTGTGGAGTCTGCATGTCCTCCCCATGTTTGTGTGGGTTTGCTCTGGTTTCCTCCCATGTTACAAAGACATGCATGTGTAGCCTTTCTCCCTGGCCTTCCGCTAAAAATTGGCTTCATTCCAAGTCGGACTTTCCCAGGTAACAAATGTTAAATAAATAAAATATTGTGTGTTTCTCCCTTCTGCCTGCCAACTATCATCCCTCCCACCACTGAACAGTCGGCAAATCATTCCCTTTCCCCACTGTGACAGTCAGTGAAGAGGGACTGTCGTTTAGGTAGCCATCAGGGCTTTTCTTGCTTAGAACTGGTGATCAAGGACACAGCACACACAAACGCCATAGATATAGCCAACCTGCTGGAAGAGAGGTTCAGTGAAGACCTCACCCTTCTATCCCCCCATCAGTAAATCAGGACATTCCCAGCACCTGCCCCACTCCCCTTATCTCTAGGGAGCAAGTCATCACTGCCCTCTCAAAGGCAAAAGATAAAGCCTCCATGGGACCCGATTAACATCCCAGGCTGCATCCTACATGAACTCAGGCAGGAACTTGCAGCACCATTAGGCATGCTGTTTAACCAAAGCCTGAGTACCAACTTCATCTAAGCTGAGTGGAGGACAGACACTGTCTGCCTTTGCACAAAGGTGGAGTGTCCACCAATCAAGGAAATTATAGATCCATCAGCCTAACTAGCCTGATCTGCAAGGCCATGAAATTAATTATCATGGACCTCATTAACAAGGACATTGCTAACCTCCAAACACTTGATACCAGACAGTATGGTTTTATCAGGGGCAGGTCATGTCTGCCAAATTTAGTCATCTTCTTTGAGACAGTCACCAAAGCCATGGATGAGGGGAAGACGGTGCACACTGCCTACTATGACCTGGCCAAGGTCTTTGATACTATTCCCCACTCAAGTATAATAGATAAACTCTCTCAGCTAGGCATCAATCTGTATGTTAAAGGATGGGTAGCAAACTGGTTCGCTGATAGAACCCACCTAGTCAAAATAGGGTAAGTCACCTCAAGCAGTAGACCCGTAACGAGCGGTGTACCCTGGGGATCAGTCTCGGGGCCACTGTTGTTATAGATATACTTTTCTGAGGTGCAGGCCAAAACCAGTGGGCTATGGCTGACCAAGTTTGCAGAGGACTGCAAGCTGGGTGCTATCATCAATTCCCCTATTAATGTGGGCATCCTCAAAGAGGGTCTCACCCAAACAAATGACTGGTGCCAGAAACATGGTCTCAAACTGAATGACAAAAAATTTGGAGAGTGACATCCCCACAAATTATCACATTAATAACAATGTCCTAAGCACGCAGTCAGTCTTGAGGGACTTTGGCATCCAGGTTGATGATAAACTGACTTTTGATCACCACATTGCCTCTGTTATATAGAAAGCTTTCTACATGGCCCACCTCATTAATAAGGGTATCTCATCCAGGGACAAGGAGGTCATAACATCTCTGTATTCTTTCTTTATAAGACCCATTATTGAGTACAATGCCCCTTTGGCATGTACCTCACAAAGCACATGCAGCAGCTGGAGAGACCACAGAGGTTCCTCACCAGGAGAATCCAGGGCCGCAAACATCTACCCAACACAGATAGGCTAAAAGCCCTGTACCTCTACTCAGTCTCATACAGACTCCTCAGAGGTGACCTCTATCTGGCATACAAAGTAATCTGACCCTGCCTTAATGTCACTGCTGCATATCTGCAAGTCAAGCTCCACTCAAGTAACCTGCACACGCAACCTCAACCTGGTCTGTGACATCAATAGGACTTGGTGGGACACATTTGTTGTTCTAGAGACTCCCTCTTCCATGGAATAGACTCCCTCTCCATATCAAGCAGAGTATCTCATTAACCCATTTTAAGCACAACCTGGATAACTGGATGGGGAACAGAGAATACACCCTTGGGATTCCACCTGTGTCCCTGCTGGAAAGGGGAATTTGGTGCTGACTTGTCAGAACATGGGACAAATTCTTGGCTATGCTTTTAAGGGCCTCAAGGTCAATAGCTTAGTAACCTCCTATGATTCTATGAATCCTAACAATTCTTCCCTTGACAGCTGACATGATGCTCATGGGTGAAGGCCCTACAATGATCTTGCATCTGGTAGATGTGCATGCTTCCATGCATGCCATCCTCAGAATGCAGTGTCCCCTCAGAAAGTTACTGATGAAGCAGCTTGGCAGGAGTTGAGAGCATGTGTCCCTAGCTGACTCTCCACATACCTCTCTGTATACTTCAGTGAGATCAAACAATGCTGCATAGAAGATTTCCACCCTTCCCCAGGATGGAAGAAATGTATGTCAATGCCACTCACTCCCTCCAGTCTCCATCAGGCCATGAGCCTCTATTTTGGTCATTTGAGCCACAGTTAGAGAATCACAGAAAGCCATGGCTCTGTGCTCTTATCTTATAGGCTGCTGAAAGGCAACTTGTGCCTGGCCTACAGAGCAGTCTCTGACCCTGCCCTAATGGAAATGCTGCACATCCACAAATCAAATGAGACAACAGTCACTCACTCCAGGGATCTCAGCCTAGCCTGTGATATTAACAGAACATGCTGGAGAGATAGATATATTACCTAGAGATTGCCGCTCATCTGGATTAAACTCCAAATTCACGTGAAGCATACCTTCTCAATGACCCTATTCAAGCACAACCTAGACAATTGGATGGGAGACTGCAAATTAACTCGGGGGTAGCATCTATATCCCTTATGGACAGGGTAGTTGGTGCTGATTATAGACTTGCTATGTGGATAATGACCATCTAACCAAGGTCAGTTTGGGAACATGGGTATAACATGGCTAGATTTGTAAAGGCCCTAGGGCTATTAGCCTAGTAACCTCCCATGCCCCTGTGAACATTGCCACAGTAGGATTTCCTACACTGAATCCTTCACTTTGCATGGTAATCCATAACAATTCCTCATTACTAATCCTGTTTTCTACTTTCTCCCTTTGTTTTCTTATTTTTGTATTGTAAAATTTTACATAGCCAGATGCGTTTGACTGTATTTCTCTGCAAATATCTTTGGTATCACTTTTTTGTATTGATTTGTTTTGCTTTCTCCTTTGTATAAATATTGTACCATATTAAATTTGTCTTTGCCATGTCCCTCTATCTTCTTCTAATGTCTCCCAGTCTCCGTGTTTCTACTTACTTTGGGGATTCATTGTTCCATCATACTATGACATAACCTGTCTTAGGCTGTCTACATTAAATCCTTCACTTTGCAGGCATTCCTTAAATTTAGCTTCTGTTTGTTTAACTTCAACCTTACTAATTATCTGGTTTATGATCCCCTTTGTGATGTTATTTTTTGTATTGTGAAGGTTGCCATATCTGGATACCTTTGCCTGTAATTCATTTCAAATATATTTTGAGCTGCTTTTTTGTACTGATTACTTTGGCTATTTCTGTTGTATAAATACTGCAGTACATGAGATCTCTTTCCCATGTCCATGTTTATTTTTTATGCCTTTCAAAAATCTCTAGGTTTTCTTCTTTATATTTTTTTTATATTGAATACATTTTTATTGATTTTCACAAACATAAACATATATACGTATGTATATCAAATAAATAATTACATAGTCAAAGCTTAAAGTGAAGAATCAATTCCAAAAACAAACATTACAAAACCAACTATTTACACAGGAGCGAGAGGTAAAGGGAGATGTAGACATCCTACACAAAGGCCTCATAGACACCAATGACTGGTGCCAGAGCCATGGTCTTAAGATCAATGCTAAAAAGTGCATCGTCATCCCCTTCATGAAAAACACGGTGCCCATGAACTACCATATCAATGGCAGCTCACTCAACTCCCAAAGTGTGATAATAGCAACCTTTCCTTCAACATTCATGTTGCCACTGTAGTTAGAAAGTCCTTCTATGTGGCACACCTCATCACAAAAGGTTTCTTATCCAGGAAGAAAGAAATCATAATCCCTCTCTACTCATCCCTCATTAGACCCATTATTGAGTACAATGCCCCATTTGGCATGTACCTCACTAGACACCTACAACAACTGGAGAGGCCACAAAAATTCCTCACAAAGAGGATCCTAGGACTCAAACACATGCCCTATACAGACAGACACAAAAAAGTCCAGCTTTACTCTGTCTCATATCACCCGCTTAGAGGCGTAGCATTGTCGCCTCACAGCAAGATGCTGTCCAGTTCGATTCTCAGCTAGAGCGTCTTCTGCCTGGAGACATGCGTGAATGGGCGTACCTTCGTTGAAGGTTCTGCATCAGGGCTGCTAACTCGGCACGTAAAACTCAATGACCAATCATTAGCGGACTGGAGTTCCGCTGTGGCGACCCCTAACTGGGAAAAGCCCAAAAGACACAACAAGAGGCGATCTCTATTTGGCATACAAAGCCATGAATGACCCAGTGTTTCTAGACATACTTCATATGAAAAAGTCTCAATCCCACCACACCACACACTCTAAAGACCTCAACCTCATCATCACAATAAACAGAACCTGCTGGAGGGATAGGTTACTAACCCAGAGACATCCCATACTCTGGAATAGACTCCCCATTCGTGTCAAGCAGAGAACTTCACTAGCCCTCTTCATGAAAAATCTTGACGAGTGGATGGTTAACAGGAAATTCACCCTGGGGATCACTTCAACAGCCTTGCTCGATAGGGGCACAGGAAACTAACATCTGGCAACAGGATGACTGGGAATATTTTTGGGCTAGGCTTGTGTTGGCTCTAGGGCCATTAGCCTAGTACTCACCTATGAACCTATGGATGTCTATACTTGAAAAAAACTTTGTTTTCTTGAATGTATCTTTGAATTATATTATAATTTATTGCAGGCTTCTGTTTCCAGGACTTGATTTACATTCTGTCAGGCAGTGCTTAAGGAAGTAGGTCGTTCTGTTCTTCCCCTGATTGTTTTCAATTCGAACTTTCGTTTTATCAGTAAATAATAAATGATAAAACCACGTTCTTGAAATGTTTAAAATTGGGACGAGTTACAGCTTTCCAGTTCTGTGTAATATTTTCCCTTGCAATAGCAAGGAGAGTCCACAAAATTACATATTTTTGCCTTGAACACAAGAAGGCACAGGTGTATTCAACAAAACTAAAGATTTTGTAAGTTGAAAATTATCAGTAAAAAGTGCCTCTAACAAATAATCATTACTTTCCAACATTGTTTAAGTAAATGGTATTCATAGAATATGTGTTGCCAATTGGCTACTGATTGTGATTTACATCTCCAACATCTATTTTCTTTATTATATATTGGTTATAATTTCCTGTGCTGTTAAGTATGTTCTATGTATAAATTACCATGTGAAAAGTTGTCAGTATAGTGATAAAGATGTTAGTTTTGGAGATGTAAGAATTAGTTTTTTATCTTTATCATCTGGTATTTTACCATATTATGAACTCTTCTTTCTTTAACTAATTTGTATAATATTGATAAAATTCCTTTCCCATTTGTGGGAAATACCATCAGCATTATTAACTGCTCTATGAACTAAGGAACCTTTTCCCTAACAGACTTTTCTGCATTATTGCCTGTTGGTTTAAAACTGTTTGCCTTAATCCTGCAGTGTTAACCACATATTATTTTCAAGGTTGAACTCACTTATAATTTGCTCTATCATTAGTACTTTATTAGTGTTTATCAACTGATGCCAGTAAATTACACCATTCTTACTAAGTGTTTTAACTACTACTGAGTCCTAAGTTATTATATTATTTAGTGTATATACTATTGGGAACATGAAAAAAGACCATGCTTTTATATCCGGATTTTTGTTTACAAAGTGCATAAAAGTCTTTAGAGTATTGATAATGTATTTAGAATTTATGTTTTTGTGTTTCCCTGTTGCCATATATATTCCTTCAATAACAAAAGTAAGCAATTTGGTACTATTTCTATATGTTTATTTATTATATTATGAGTGGTTTTTAACCAGATTTTTTCATGTACTAGTTTCTATTTGGAAGTATATTCTTTGTTTAACCATAGAGAAACTGTTTTTAAAGCTGACAATTGTATATATCCTTCCAAATCTGGTAAGCCTATTCCACCTTCTTCTCATTTGTCATAATGATGCCTTAGGGCAACTCTAGGTTTTTTCATTTTATTTTTTTGTTTTGTTTTTGAAAGCAATAAGGGACAAAATTCTTTTTATATTGTCAAATATATTTCTGTTTGTAATGAATCCTGTTTGATCGTTCTGTTTCAATAATGACAATATTTGTTTTATTCTGTTTGAACAAACTGTCAATATTTTATAATCTATATTTAGTAAGCGTATGGGTCTGTATGAGGTACACGCATCCATTTTTTTAATCTTGTTTCAGAATTGGTGCTACTTGAGTGAATTTCCAATAAGAAGGGCATTAATTGCCTTCTTTAACTGATGTGAATGCACTTAGTAATAGATTTAAAGCATTATTAGATAGTAGTTTAAACATCTCCAGTGTCATAGTATCACTACTTGGGGCTTTGTTTAATTCTGCTTTCCTGATCTGTGCTTTAATTTCTGTTATGGTTACATCTTTTTCTGTTATTTTTCTGTGTTCATCTGATAGTCTTAGTCTTTTATTTTCCTTAAGGAATTTTCTAAGTGCTTCACTTGATTCCACTTTATTTTCTTGACCATTGAGTTTATTAAAATACACTCTAAAGGCTTCCAGAATTCCTTCTAAAGCTGATACTTTCCTTTTTTTGTCTATATTGAATATTTCTTTTATTTGATTTGCCTTTATCATTCTTTTTGTCCTATTAGTTATTCTCCTTTGAGTTTTTGGATTCATAGAGTAAGCGCATAGTTTGACCTTCTCTAGATTAATCATTGTTTTATGGTTCAATATCTCTAAATATTTTTGTTGAGATCTTCTAAATCTTTTTCTGAAGCTAAGTTGCCTTTATAAATATCTAATTTCATTTTGTTTATTTTAGTTTGTAGTTCTGCCAGTTCTTTATTCCAAAGCTTTTGTTTGTTTTTATATCAGGCTACCGCCTTCCCATATAAACATATAAACATGCTTTTGTTGCATCCTATATATATATATATATATATATATATATATATATATATATATATATATATATATATATATATGTCTGCTACCTCATCTGTGAGGTTTAAATCTAGAAATGTTTGTATCTCTGCAGTATAGTATTGTTTAAACCTTTTAAGGTTTGCTATAAAGGGCTGGAATTCTTATGATTGTAAGTTTTCTCTTAAAGTTAAAATCTATTTCAAAAGTTATTGCTTAATGGTCTGAGAAGGGGCAAGTGATTGTTTTAACTTTGCTTATTTTTTTTGGAAAAATCTTTTGTTATAAACTATCTATTCTAGAAAAGGTTTTATGTCTATGTGAGTAATGTGTAAATATTAATGAATCTTGCTCAGCATATGTGTTAATGTTCATTAAATTATATGAGTCAGTAAACTCTGTAAGTAACTTTGATAGTGGAGATTTCTTACATGTGTTTTTAGCATTTGTGTCCTCTTCTTTCATTATACAATTAAAGTCTCCTGCCATTATTTTATTACCTTTGGAATGTTGTATTATATTCTCTAAATGTTGTTTGGCTACCCTGACACCTAGCCCTGGTATCCAATAGTTGTTTACCAGGGTATAAGGCAAATCATTTATTAATACTGACACTAAATAAAACATTCCTGAGTTATCACTGACTGTACTTATAATGTTGGGCATCAAGGTAGCCTTTCTCTATAATATTGCTACACCTCTCTGCTTTTTATTATATTCTGAACTTGCTAGTAATGTGTAATTATGCATATTTCAGAAGCCAACAGAGGACATGTTGGGGGTTTCACAGGCATCAGCACAAAGGATACTTCATCAGTTTCTGAATGTTATGCTTCAGCATTCCAGTGACCAAATACATTTTCCCCATACTCCTCAGGACAGGGCCACAAAAATATAAGACTTCTACCCTGTAGCACACTACCCTGAAGTACTCGGTGCAATAGATTGTACACTTGTAGAAATCAAGGCACCACCCGGGGAACAGGGCAGGGTATACATAATTAAGAAAGGCTTCCACTCCATCAGCTGCCAAGTTGTGTGTAATGCTAAGGGAATCATCTTGAATGTGTGCATTGACAACCCAGGCAGTTACCATGACTCACATGTATGGCACACCTCCCAACTGTATCAGATGTTTACTAGAGGTGATATCCCACAGGGCCATTTACTGGTGGATGCAGTTTATGCACTGGAACCATGGCTGATGATGACTATCAGAAATGCATGCACACCTGCAGAAGAATGGCAGAATGAGGCACACTATCAAACTAGAAATATAGAGCATGCGTGTGGACTGTGAAGTAACTGTTCCAGTTCCTAGATACATCTGGAGAGCCCTGCAGTACAACCCATGTACAAGTACAGAACTTTTCACCACGTTTGCCATGCTTCACATCATCCTGAGAAAACGGCATCAGAGCAGGATCGATGAGGGGAAGGATCACTCATCCCACCACTAATGGCAAGGTCAGCACACCCACATCTAGGTGAAGAGTCAGAGGGGGGACCAGTGGCTGCTGTGGGTGTAGGCAGACATAGATGTGCTCAATATGCCCTCACATTGGCTAAAAGGCAATGCATAGCACACACACTCACTCACCACCTAAGGGGCTAAAACCTTCATCCTACGCACATACATATAGTTGATGCTAGGCAATGCCTATGTAATGGTTGTGTACTCCTGGCATCAGGCAGACTCCACCCTAAAATAAACCTGTATTAGCGTCTGGATTTACAAGATAAGTCCTGTAGTGTTAAACCAGAATTGGGTAATAATACAAACAAATGGCATACCTCTGCATGTTCTTACTTGCTAATGTAAGTAAGAGTTGATTTTTTTTACAGTAATGACTTTCAAAGTAAGACAGCAATACAAGTCATAGCCTGCTACAGAACCCCAAACATGTTCCTTGACTCTCACTCCAAGTTCCTAAGCACCGTGGAATCTATCAAGATCCATCCCAATACTCTCATACTGGGTGACTTCAACTACCCTTCCATCAACTGGGAAAACTATTCAAGTACCAAGGTACTGGCCCAACACTTTCTGGAATTTATCAATTCCAATGCCCTGGACGAGTTCATTCTGACCCCCACTAGAGGAAGCAACATCCTCGACCTGGTTATCACCAACATGGGAGACCATTGCTCCACACCTATAGTCAACTCTACCCTGGTTAAATCCAACCACAAACTGATCACCATGAAAATCTGCATCTCACCTACAACCTCTGCTAAGGTGACCATTCTGAAAAACCTCTCTAAAGCCAACTTTGGGCTCTGAAAAACAGAGGTGGCTAACTTCTCAGCACCTATGCCAATGGAAAATAGCTGCATGACTGGCGAATCATACACCAATGCACTGTATGAGCACATACACAAATGCATGGACCTTGCCATACCAAATAGAACTGAGATGTTCTTCTCCAAAAAAAGGAAGCTAATCTGGTGGTCCCCAGCCATCAATAAACTCTACAACAGAAGGAAGAAATTGTTGCAGATAAAATGAATTTACAAGACTGGAAAACCTGCCTTATTACTCTCAACAAAAAGCCGAGATCCCTTATCAAATCCTCTAAAGCCAGCTATGGAGGCAGAATTATGGCTGACACCAAAAACAGCCACAAAGCCTTCTATAGCTATATCAAAAACCTCCATGGCAATACCCAGATTTTCTCTGAGTTATTGCACAATGGCACCTCCTATACTGAGCCAACAGATACAGCCAACATACTGGCCAACAGATTCAGTGCCAACTTTACACCTCTCCCCCCCAGGACTCTATCACCATACCAGAAGAAAGCCTGGTATCCACCATTTCTGTGGCACCAGTAAAAGCTGCATTGTCCAAAGCCAAGAATACAGCATCCATGGGACCTGATAATATCCCTGACTGCGTCCTACATGAGCTACAAAATTAACTGGCACCACATCTGTACATCTGTATGCCCTGTTCAGTCACATCCTTACCTCAGGCTATGTCCCTAATGAATGGCGCACTGCTACAGTCATCCCGCTCCATAAAGAGGGAGCAACTACAGACCCTGGGAACTGTTGCCTCATTAACCTGACGAGTCTGGTATGCAAAGCTATGGAGTGCATCATCATGGATCTGCTTAACAAAGATATAGGCAATCTCCAAAATCTTGACCCCACACAGTTTGGTTTTGTCAAGGGGAGATCCTGCCTGCTGAACCTGGTTGACTTCTTCAAGACAGTCACCAAGGCTGTGAATGAGGGTAAGGCAGTGCATACAGCCTACCTCGACCTGGCCAAGACCTTTGATACCATTCTCCACTCAGGTATCATTGATAAACTCACCAAACTAGGCATCAATCCTTACATCACTAGGTGGGTTGCAAATTGGCTCACAGACAGGATCCACAGAGTGAAAGTTGTGGATTCCAAGTCAGTCTGTCGACCAGTCATGATTGGAGTCCCACAGGGCTCAGTCCTGGACCCTCTCCTGTTTGGTATCTACTTCTCAGAAGTCCAGACCAACACAGAAGTACTCTGGCTGACCAAGTTCGCTGATGACTGCAAGCTAGGAGTCATTATCAACTCCCCAGTTGATGCAGACATCCTACAAAAGGGCCTCTCTGAGATCAATGACTGGTGTTGGAACCATGGCCTGAAGCTTAACACCAAAAAATGTGTTATCATCCCCTCTGGAAAAAACTCATTTCCCACGAATTACCACGTTGATGGGAGCCCACTTAACACTGAAGAGCGATAAGAGATCTGGGCACCCAGGTTGACAGCCACATCACCTTCGACCACCACATTGCCACTGTGGTCAGAAAGTCCTTCTACATGGGACATTTTATAACCAAAGGTTTCGCATCCAGCAAGAAAGAGGTCATCATCCCTCTCTACTCATCTCTCATTAGACCAATCATTGAATATAACGCCCCATTTGGCATGTACCTGACCAGACACCTACAACAGCTGGAGAAGCCAAAAAAGTACCTCACAAAAAGGATCCTAAGCCTTAAACATATGTCCTACATGGACAGACTCAAGAAACTTCAGCTGTTCTCAGTCTTTTATCATCTACTTAGAGGTGATCTCTGCTTGACTTACAAAGCCATATCTGACCCAGCCCTACTTGAAATGCTACACCTAAAGAAATCCCAATCCCCCAGTGCCACACACTCCAGAGATCACAACCTCGTTACCACAATTAACAGAACATGCTGGAGGGACAGGTTTATCTCCCAAAGAATGCCCATCCTCTGGTATAAGCTCCCCATTCATGTCAAGCAGAGCACCTCAATGGCGCTCTTCAAGAGAAATTTTGATGAGTGGATGGGTAACAGAAAATTCACCCCAGGGATCACTCCAGTTGCCCTACTAGATAGGGGCACTGTGAACTAACATTGGGTGGCATGGTGCCTGGGCAATTTTTTTGGGTGAGGCTTGTAAAGGCTCCAGGGCGATTAGCCTAGTACATACCTATGAACCTATGAACGTATGTGACAGCAGAGACTTGTATGAATACATATGTCCTCTATCAGGTAATAGTCCTTAGGCATCAAAGATTCATAAATTCATACCTGTCAAAAGTACTGATGGTCAATGAATTTCCTCAGTCTGTCTTCCTACTTTTGTACTGGAAAATCATTAAAGAGAGAAGTTAGAAAGTAATGAGACAAATTTCACTTTCAGACTTCATAACCCTCCGAACATTCTGATGCAAAAAATGTTTTTATTCAATCAACTGCCCTACTTTCCAACATCAAAATACGTGAAGAGCACAGTTAGAAAAACATCCTCACAAACATAAATATAATAAGTACTAAGGCAGATATGCACCCAAATCATCAGACACAAAAACATATGTATGCCTGAATTCAAATGATAGAAAACCAGGATATGGCACTGATAGCATCATTTGCACAAGGAGTTTTTTTTTGGGGGGGGGCGGGTAGGAAGCCTAGGTAGACACAAAAGGTAAGACAGTGTATTTGAGTAAGAAAGAGAAACAGGCAAACATTTGGCTAAAGTAACAAATGACCAGTGTGGCCGAATGAGCTTAATGCCTCATGGTGAACACTGAAACTGGAGTGTGTGTGTGTGTGTGTGTGTGTGTGTGTGTGTGTGTGTGTGTGTGTGTGTGTGTGTGTGTGTGTGTGTGTGTATGGGATCTCCAGCATGGTTGAGTTGGTAGTTCATTATTGTAATTCCCGACCAAGAGATCTGGTTCTGCCGGGAGTTGGGCATGTCCATCCACTGCTGCTGCCTGAATGTAACTGATGTCTGCTGGATGAGGTCTCCTCACGAGGACAGCCAGGACCACAGCCCCATGGTGTACCACATCTGGGAGTGGAGGAACAGTGGAAGTTGACCCACTATGGAAGTGTGATCTGGCACAGCAACATCATCTAACATCAGATGATGTTGCTGACCTACGCCTACGTGGATGCCATTCCCCTCACAGCTGACATTCCATCACAGACACCGCCTTTTCCAATGTGAGATTTATCTGATCAAAAGAATCAGCAACATGGTGGAGGCATTCACACAAGTCAGCCCGTGCAACATCTACAACCCTAAACATAGCTCTGGAGTAGCTATTGGCACATGCCTGTGCCTCCATGATGGACCTAAACCTACGTTGAGTGGCATGGGAAGACAAACCTGCATCAGGTGGAGGATGGACAGCAGGCCTCTTACAAGCACTCCCTAACAACCCTCCTGTGTGGCACCTTGTCCACACTTTGGCTACGTCCATAGTCAACAGGTACTGAAGTCTCAGTAACCGCACTAATCTGATTGAGGGTATCACTCTCCGCTTGTTCAATATTTGACTGCTCGCTGGAATGTGTTGGTATAGGCCTACTGGCTGTGTCTGATAGAATTACAGGTGATGGCTGAATGTCAACCTCAGTGTCAGATTCACCCTCTGCACCCCCCACTGTGCCTCTGTTTGGCCACCATCATCATCAGAGTCTGCTGATACACTAACATCAGGTGGTAGATGTCCCACACTTCTGCTGTCAGGATCATCTGTGATAATAAGAAACAAACATGGGAAGAAATCAATACCTACACTACTGTAGTCCAATATATGCTAACAAACTAACAGTGGTGCCGCTATTACAGACAGTACAGTAATACACACAACAGTCCTGACACCCACATCAGAAAATAAAACTGTCTTTTAATTCCTTATCAGTAGTGACAAAAAATGTTTGGCTTATTTTATGTAGATGCTTACCTGCTTGAGATATGTGATGGTCCTGTAAGAAGTTAAGCAAAAGGTAAGGACACCAGCATCACAATGAAGATTAACACATGGGGTTTTAACATTTTGCCTTTTATATGTTGATTAACCATACTTTTAACAAGAACTTGGAGGACTTGTCCAGGCCAAGCCCATGTATAATCAACCTGAATGTGTTAACTTTATCAAAGATGTATCCACCCTAAATAAACACAGTTAAAAATGTTAAACAGAAAATTGTATTTGCTGTTAATATTTTACTTTCCATTTTCTGTCAATATTTTACTATCCAAGACATATTTAACAATTGATATAGTTAAGCCTACCTGGAAGCTCCTCCTGGGACATACTTGTCCTCCCTGAAACAGCAGCACCAACATCAATGACATGCTGTTGTTCACATCCCTGTGAGCTGTCTGCATCCCTGACAACAGACAGGAACTCTTCATTTGGTGTCAGTGCTGGCTCTGTAGCAGGTCACCCACAGTAGCCATATGGTCATGGGCCACTCCAGCTGCTCTCCTCTGGGCTGATGAAATCATGTCAGTGGCCCTATGACACACCTGGTCATATGTCCTGCTGTGTCCTCCCTCTGTATTAACATCAGCTACTATCTGCTACCAAATTCTCATTCTGCCAGGCATATCTCCATGCCCCGTCTCAAGCAGAAAGGAACCATATAACTCACATGCTTCCACAATTACCTGACTATACAGTCAGGTAAGCATAACTTCCACCACAGCTGTTAACAATCAACTTCTACTCTCAAGAAATATTTGGAAGTTTGGGTTGGTATAGTGGTAAAGGTGTTTATCTCACAGACACAAGGTACAGAGTTTGATTCTCACATTTTGAAAGGGAACTTGGCTAGGCTTAAAATGGCCTATAAGAACAGCTAGCCTAGTACTTACCTGTGAAACTATACTGTAATGCCTCTGGGTTTGAGTATGTACTGTCATTTACTATTAAATCTACACTATGCTGGGCATTGTTTCTGAGGTTTCTAACATAGTTAAAGAATGCCTTGTTGTTATCCTTCAACTGGGTGGCTGTTTGTATCTCATATTTGACTTTTTGATTTCATTGGGGTCTGGAGTTCCTTGTTCAGTTTAAGAAAAACATTTCTGTATCTTGAAAGTTATTTTTTTTTTGTTTTGCATGCAGTAAGTTTTTTTTTCTTTTATTATGGCACCTGTTTATATTAGAATTCTGCTACAGGGGGTTATTTTTTAATTTGGCATTGTAATCATTTATGAGGGAGAGAAATGCATCTATGCAACTATTTGCATGTGCTTAGAACTTGCCAGTTAAGGATTTCACATAAGCAGTGTGGTTCATACCTCTCAATCTCTTAGCATAACAAATCTGGACACAGCATGGGGCAGGGGGTGGGGTAGGATCAAAGGCCCAATAATAGGTATAGATTTTAAATATTACTATTATAAAGTTAAAAATTTGATAAACTTAAAGGTTTTGCATTAGCATACGTTTTCTGAATAACATGAAGTCTGAAACTCAAATGTGTCTCACTGATCTGCCAGAGAGCCCCAAAATTTATGTGGAACAGACCAAAACTATGAGGCAAAAATCTGTACATGCTGCTACAGTTTGGACACTAGAGAGGTATGCTGGGGTCAGGTCATCACTCAGTTTTAGTAGATAAGCCTTTGCACAACTTCTGAATACTGATGTATTCACAAGTTGATTCAGAATTCAGTCTTATGCGGAATGTGAATGATTTGCAGCATTTCTCTCAACTGTCTAGATTTTTGCAGAATGCCCAGATCTTCGACTCATATTTTTGACCTGCTCCTCATAAAATGTTTGGTTTTCTGAGAAATTACTGAGTATTGAAGTCACTAATTAATGATATACATTTGAATTTCTGACTTCATATCCTGCATGTTACTGCAAAAATCTGTGACTGTACCAACTTTCTAAATTTGTAATTGCAAAATGTAAAATATGCCTCCACTTATATGCC
The DNA here is from genome assembly GCF_019279795.1 of Protopterus annectens. NCBI lineage: Eukaryota > Metazoa > Chordata > Ceratodontiformes > Protopteridae > Protopterus > Protopterus annectens. The sequence continues at coordinate 1,735,251,721 of NC_056725.1, read as the reverse complement.
CTTGTCACCCATTATTGTAGGCTTTATTCAGATTTCTTGCCCCAAGAGTTTAAGGGTTATGGTTGTAGTCTGATTTGACCATAGAGGACATTACAATTGGTGGGGTGCAAAACTGGCCTATACTGGTAATGACCAAATCTCATTGCTTGTTTTGTTGTCAGAGTTCATTGACATTTTTATTATCATTAATGTGTATTTATCGATATGCCATGACACTATCTTGTCCAGTGACCTATTATCGCATTGTGATAAGATAATTCTTATCTGGATGCAAAAGGCCACCCATGTCCAGTTGAACAAGTGCAATATTCCTCTTCTACTGTGCACATTTTACTGATTACACTAATGATTTGGTTGTGTGTTTAAGTTAGTGTGTGTGTGTGTGTGTGTGTGTGTGTGTGTGTGTGTGTGTGTGTGTGTGTATGTATGTGTGTGTGTGTGTGTGTGTGTGAGAGTGTGTGTGTGTGCGTGTGCGTTTATATGATTGCGTTTGTGTATATATACTATATCTGTGTTTGTGTGCATGTATGTGTATATATATATATATATATATATATATATATATATATATATATATATATATATATATATATATACATACATACATATATATATTATATGTGTGTGTGTGTTTGTGTGTGTGTGTGTGTGTGTGTGTGTGTGTGTGTGTGTGTGTGTATGGTTGTGTCTGTATGTATATATAATATATCTGTGTTTGTGTGTATGTATGTATGTATGTATATATATATATATATATATATATATATATATATATATATGTATACATGCATATATATGTGTGTGTGTGTGTGTGTGTATTTATATGATTGTGTTTGTGTATATATACTACATCTGTGTTTGTGTGTTTGTGTGTATGTATGTGTCTATATATTATATGTGTGTGTGTGTGTGTGTGTGTGTGTGTGTGTGTGTGTGTGTGTGTGTGTGTGTGTGTGTGTGTGTATGTATACCAAGGACATTGATATATATGGGTACCAAGCTTTAGAGTGAAGGACAAGTGCTCCAACATCCAGTAGAGTGACACCATTTGGTCAACGCAGATAGTTATTTGACAGGTGTGCGAGATTGACAATCCCTGAGTAGGAAAATATGTCCTTTCCATGTGGAATGTGTGATCGCAGAGTTAGCATTTATAATTAGCAGGGGGTGTGGGGGGAAAATTATAGGGCATAGAAAGTATGATAACTCCAGGAATCAGAGGAGGTTAGAAAGTTCACAAAGAAACGAGGAGAAGATATATATATATATATATATATATATATATATATATATATATATATATATATATATATATATATAAGGCTTCCAAATATGTCAAGAAGATTTAGGATTTTTACTTGGAAGTGTTTGCATAGGTATTTTAATACCCCAAGCAGACTGAAAGAATGTTTCCTCAAGTAGATTGCAAATGCTGGCGGTTTGATGGGGAAGAAAGAGGTAATTGGGAACATATATTTGGGACTACAGTGAGTTGGCAGACTTTAAAAATTCATTGCAGATTACTTTGTCAGACATAATGCATCTGGCCACAGGCAATCAACACAAGTTACCTCACCAGTTGAATCTCCTCACAGGACAAGTCTGTCATCCATCCCCACTTGTCCACTCTGCAACTAACATTGTGGGTGATAGGATAGGGTTTTGATCCCTTTCAGGTACTGCTTTTCTGAGGACATGTTCAGGGCTTTACAGGAGGCAAGGAAACCCTCAATCAGAAAATCTTCATGGTTGGCCTATTCTTCTGTGAAAGCCCATTTGTCAGCCATTTCTGCTTGCCTACTTTTGAGTCCTCCTTTGACCTCTCATTTTGAGATCAAACCATTTCTGAAAGGCATCCTGCATATTAGGCCTCTAAGAAAGCCTATTTCTCCTCTCTGGGACCTTAATTTTGTTTAGGAAAAATTGGCTCAGGCTTCTATTAAGCCTGTAGATTCTGCTTCTTTGCGACACTGTACCTGGAAGACTGTTTATTGCTGGCTCTTACTAATGCTCGGAAGGTTTCTAAGCTCTAGGCCCTTATGGCCATTCCTACTTTTTTGTTTTTTCACAGGGACATGGAGTCCCTGTGTACTAATCCTCCTTTTTTGCCCAAGGTAATCAATGAGTTGTCCTTTACTCAGTCAGTAGAACTACCTTCCTTTTTCCCTTCTTCTCGGTCTGCTAGTGTCAGGATCCTACATACCCTGGATTTGCACAGACAGCTCAGGTACTATTTGGATAAATCTAGGAGTATTTGTATATCTGATCAGCTTTTTGTTTCCTGTCATTTCAGGTCTTTTGGCCATTTATTGTTGTTATTCGTTTCATGGCAAATCTCTGTCTGCTTTTGTTAGAGCTCATTCCACTAGGGCTGTTGCCTATTTTGGTGGCTTCTTCAAGGGGGCTGGACACCATTCCATCCTTGAAGTTGCTACTTGGTCTTCAGTGCATACCGTTACTAAGCATTATAAGTTGGATATGGTTTCTATGACCAGAGCACATTTTGTTGACACTATTGTATGTTGGTATTTTGAGGACTCTTCTCAGCCTTCCACCTCCCATTCTGTTCTTGAGCTTTTTTACTCTCCTTTCTGTACTGAATACTGCAACAGTGATATAGAATGACATAGTACAGTTGTGTAAAATCTTACCATAACAGTCGATGTCCTATTCTTCATTGTTGCAGTATTCTCTCCCTCCATCCAACCCCCTCTTGTTTATTCTGCATTTTTTTCCTTTGGGATGTGTATGGACTCCTTTGTCCTATGAAGATTGTTCTCTTCTGGAGCAATACAGTTTTAGGTAGTTGCATCCATAAGTCCCTTTTATGACCTGAGTTCTGTAGGGGGAGTATAAATGTGACATACAACAGAACCAAGATCTGTTTTAAGCTAATTTATACTGGCCAAGTGACAGACTGTTCATGGTGATACATACTGCACCAGAGAAGAGATGGACATCAACTGTTATGGTAAGCTTTTACACAGCTGTACTTTCTGTCACTTTGCTCCATCATCACTACTATGCATACCTCTCAGCTGTCCAGATTTTCCCTGAATGGCTAAATTTTTGCCTCATTTTTTTGGTCTGTACCTCATAAAATTTTGATTTTCTGGCAAATCACTGAGGATTGAAATTACTAATGACACACATTTGAGTTTCAGATAATGCACACTAAGAAATCCTGTTATTTTAGCAATTTTCTGAGTTTATAAGAGCAGTATTTAAAAATCGTTCTCTATTTTTGGGCATTTGTTCTTTATTATTTTAGTCTTTGTCCAGATTTTTTGTGCTAAGAGGTTGAGAGGTATGCTATCATGTGAGTAAGGTGGAATGGAACCAGTTTAAATGTTAGCACGTAGGGCTAATCATCATCAGACCAGGAATCAAGACACTTGTTAGTAACTAAAAACTGTTAGAATGATGCCAAAAGCTGGACAGTATCATTTCAGTTATTTGTTTATATATAATAACCGAGGAACTAGAAACAGATTCATACAGATAGAAGGTTAATAGAGAAAGAAGTGTTGAAAAATAATACAGTGCAGTAACTCACTAAGATGTAGCATGTACACTAGGAAGTGCACTTGACTAGTAGCTGGATATCAGCAAAAAATAAAATTTGAAGTGAAAGGAAAAAATGAGTGTATACTAAATTTTAAACTTTGCATCAGTGATGCTTCTAGAGATGTACAAGCAGCATGCTCATAAAAATAGTGCATTTTAGTAGTATTCAGAAATCAGCACGTATCAAACTAGAAACTGAAAAAGGAATGGAAGAGTGTGTCCACTAATGCTCCAACTTTCTGTCACACACTTGCTTTCTATGGAATTATTAGAAGGTCAGAAAGTCAGTACAGAAGGCTAGTATTCAAAAATCAGAACACAGTAAAACATGAAATGAAAGAAAGAGAAATATGGATGTTCTTCATCTCACATTGCTGCAGTCCTAACACTTGGGTAGTCCGCTGTCCCTCATTCGGCCCGAATATCAGAGTATAAGGCTGACGTCGGTCAGGGCGCATTTGACTGACATCAGAACGTCAGGGTACAAATGCGCATGACCGACGTCATATCCTCAGTCTTTTTTGCCGCATGGTCCGATGCAGAAGCAGTGTTGCAAGTGCCGTTCGGCGTTCTGAAATTTTTCGAATTCGGAGTTTCAGACCGAAGTCAGAGTTGGTTAAGTACCCCGTTGGGGAATATTTTGGTTTTTTCTTGCCTCAGTGGTTTACCGGATGTCAGAAAAAGTGAATAACTGTATTTCTTGTGGGAAACAGATACCGCATAGAGATTATCATAATTTGTGTATACCTTGTTTAGGACCTGAGCACGACGTTGTTGGATGCCGCTTTTGTGCTAGGTTTAATAAACGCACTATAAAGCGGAGGTTGGATTGTGCAAGGTTGGTCTTTGGGAAGCAGTGCAATTACAAAATGCCGTCGGATGCTCCGACCGCTTCCTCAAAGAAGCGCAAGGACAAGGCAGTTAAACCTAGGTTAGAGGAGTCGTCCGAACCGGACGCCAGTTCTTTAGAGATGTCAGTGGAACCGGTGGTTCCGACGGAGGCCTCTCTGGAGACCCAGGGAGAAACTTTGATTTTACAGGATGTGGCCTCCCAGGAGGCAGGGCAGGCTGTAGGGGCTTCTCAAGTAACTGTACTCCCCTCCCTTCCTAAAGGGTCTAGGCCCTCTCTTTCTGCTTCCAAGGCTTCTCCTAGGGGCAGGTCTAGTTTAGCTTCGGTGGGTGTCACTCCCAGTTCTTCAGGTGCTGTGCCCAAGAAGCACATGCTCAAAATGGCAGAGGATTTGATTACTTTAATTAGAGGCTCTATGCCCCCTCCTGATAAGAGGCCTAGGATGGAACCTGTGTTGGAGGATTATGAGCAGGCTTCGGATGTGTCTGAGTCTTCGGCTGAAGACTTGCAGGAGTATTCTCATTATTCTGATTCTGATGTGGATGATTCTACTCCTTCTGCTTCTCCTCCTGAGGATTTTTCTTTTTCAGAGACCCTTCACTCCATGAGAGAGCATTTTAAATGGGAAGGTCAGGATTTCTCTGATTCCAGGAAAAGGCTTAGGGAATTTTTGTTTTTACCCCAGCATAGGCCTTTAGCTATTCCTCCTGTTCTGAATGTGGTGGAAGATGTGTTTGCCTCCTGCTCCTGTTAAACCGGATAGGTATTACAGGGTGCCTGAAGCTCATAAGTATCTTTTTAAGAGTCCTAGGGCAGACCCAGAAACTGTTAGCCAGGGGCCTAAGGGTGTTAAGGCTTCTGTTGTCAAGAATCCGGTTCCTGCAGATAAAGAAGCCAGGGCCTTGGATAGATGGGGAAAGAAAGTTTATACTTCTTCCACTCTAGCCATGAGAGCTTTGAATTGCCAGTTTCACATGTTGAAATATCAAAATTATCTCCTTTCTCAGTTGAAATCTAGGGTTGATGCCCTGGCGGAAGGTATTGACTGTAAAGAGTTACAAGATTTAGTGCATGTTTCTGAGCAGGTGGGTAAGCATTCTTTGCAATGTGGTTTTGATGCTGTACAGGCCTCGTCTAGGGTGGCTGCCACTGGGTCAGTTCTTCGCAGGCATGCCTGGCTGAGGGATCAAAATTTATCTGACCATGTTAAAACTAGGATTTTGGATGCCCCTTTGCAATCTGATGTCTTGTTTGGTTCTCCTGTTGAGGCAGTTTTAAAGAAAATGGAAGATAAGGTTAAGTCTATGCAGACTGTTAAAGATTTTTTGCAGGTTCAGCCTCCAAAGTTTAGTAGAAATTGGCCTACTAAAGGGTGGACATATCCTTCTTATGATTCCCAGTCTAGGGGTAGATCTAGACGTGGCAGGGCAGAGGTCAGGGCTCTTTCAGGCCCAGAACAGGGAGTTCTCCTGCACAGTCTTCGAGTGAGGGCAGGGGTCAGTCCTTTCGTAAACAGACCCAATGACCTACCTTTTCAGCTGCCAGAACCTTCTCGCCTGGCAGCACCTTTGGGAGGAAGGTTGGCACTTTTCAAAGAAAATTGGAGTTTGATTACCCAAGACAAATGGGTACTGGATATCATACATCACGGTTACAGGTTTTATTTCCATACCTTGCCTCCTTTCAAAGGCATGCCAGATATTCCTCCTCAACAAAGAATAGAGGCTCACAAGCAAATTTCACTGCTACTCCAAATAGGGGCCATACAGCCGGTTCCTTTGCCAGAAAGGGGCCTAGGATTTTATTCTCGCCTGTTCCTAGTTCCAAAGAAGGGGAACACGTGGAGACCAATTTTGGATTTGTCTATCCTCAACACTTATCTGGACATTCCCAAGTTCAAAATGTTGACGTTGCAGCAGCTTTTACCTCTGCTGGGCAAAGATCATTGGATGGTAACTTTGGATCTCAAGGAGGCTTACCTTCATGTTCCTATCAGACTAAGTTGCAGGAAGTATCTGCGTTTTGAGCTGGGACTTCTCACTATCAGTTCTCTGCATTGCCTTTTGGCTTATCTACTGCCCAGAGTGTTCACGAAAGTTCTGGCTCCAGTGATAGCTTTCTTCAGGCTAAAAGGAATACATATCTATCCTTATTTGGACGACTGCCTGATTCTGGCTCAAGGAAGGGAAGAGCTTCTTCATCATTTGGAATATGTGATAGCAGTGCTAAGATGCCTGGGGTATTCTGTGAACGAAATAAAGTCCAGTCTAGTACCCTCTCAAGACATGTGCTTTCTGGGTGTGAGACTGAATACAGCAGCCCAGATGGCCTTTTTAACCCCGGACAAACAAAAGAGTCTATCCCTTTACTTCCATCAGCTATCTCATCAGTCCGGGCTGACTGCAAGGACAGTCCTTCAAGCCTTAGGGTTCATGGCATCTTGTATTCTGGTGCTTCCCACTGCCAAACTGCATATGAGGAAGCTACAATGGTATCTCAAGAATGTATGGACACAGCACTGCCAGGATCTGGACACTGTCATTCAAATAATACCTTGCATTCAAAAGGAATTTTTGTGGTGGGCTCAGGAATGTCACCTAAACAAGGGACTCTCTGTGACCCGGCCAGAGGCGAGTCAGATTTTAACGACAGATGCCTCAGACATAGCTTGGGGCGCTCATCTAAATGGAAAGTGGATACAAGACAAGTGGCCTGCCAGACTACAACATCTACATATCAACATGAAGGAGATGTTAGCAGTCCAGTTTGCATTAATAGCTTTCAAGGATTTACTTCTTCCAGGGCAGGTGTTGATTCTAACAGACAACACAACTGTCATGTGGTACATCAACAAGCAAGGGGGAACACATTCTTATCCTCTATGCAGGCAAGCAATGATTTTGTGGGAGACTGCTCTCAGTTTACAACTAAGTCTTCAGGCAAGGTTTCTGCCGGGAGCACAGAACTCCTTAGCAGATGTGTTAAGCAGACAAATCATGGATCCCCACGAGTGGAAACTGGATCTTCATGTATTTCAGAAATTGACAGTGTCCTGGGGAACTCCAGACATAGATCTGTTCGCTTCTCCACTAAACAACCAGCTGCCAAAGTTTTGCACAAAGCGGTTTCATCACACAGCTTGGAAAGTGGATGCTCTTTCTTTCAGTTGGAAAAATCTTCATGTGTATGCCTTTCCACCTCTGCCTCTCCTCCCAAAGGTACTTCTGAAGGTCAGACAGGACAAGCCAAGGATGATTTTGATAGCTCCAGATTGGCCTCGACAGCACTGGTACCCACTACTGAGAAGTCTAGTACGGAAGCCTCCATGGCCTTTGCCTTTGATTCCACATCTGTTGTCCCAGGAGGACAGTCATTTGCTCAATGTCAAACTTCACTCTCTTCACCTAACAGCATGGCATATTCTGTTTTAAACCATAGAGGGTCTCAACTTCCACAACAAGTTTTGAATGTGATTTTGGAAGCTAGAAGGCCTAGTACAAGGAAAGTGTACGCAGATAAATGGAAGAGATTTTTATTTTGGAGTGCAGCTAAGGATTTGGATGTTTCTGAGCCTGATTTAAGTGTGGCTCTTCAATATCACTGAGTTATTGGACAAAGGTTTGTCCTTCTCTTCTATTAAGATTCATGCTGCAGCAATTTCAGCCTCATTTTTGACCGTCTGTACCTCATAAAATTTTGATTTTCTGGCAAATTCACTGAGGATTGAAATTACTAATGACACACAAAATTTTGAGTTTCAGATAATGCACTCTAAGAAATCCTGTTATTTTAGCAATTTGCTGAGTTGAAATATTTGTCATGGAAGAGCAGTTGGCCATTACCTCTGCAAGAAGGGTTTCTGAATTGCAGGCCCTTGGGCAGTTGAGCCTTCTTTATTATTTCACAAGGATAGGGTATCTTTGTCCAATTTTTTATGCCTAAAGTGGTTTCTAGAGTGGTTTAAACCAAACTATTCATTTGCCTACTTTTTATGCAAATCCCCAAACTAAAGGGAAAAGATTTTGGACACCTTTAGATGTTAGCAGGCAGGGCTAATATTATTTGGACAGAACTAAAGGGTTCAGACACTTGTTAGTAACTAAAAACTGTTAGAATGATGCCAAGGCAAGCTGGTCAAAACAGTATCATTTCTAAGTTGGATTTGTTTATATATAATTCCCGATCATAGAAACAGATTCATACAGATAGCCAAGGTTAATAGAGAAAGAAGTGTTGAAAAATAATACAGTGCAGTACCTTCACTAAGATGTAGCACTTCCCTTGTACACTAGGAAGTCCACTTGACTAGTAGCTGGATATCAGCAAAAAATAAAATTTGAAGTGAAAGGAAAAAATGAGTGTATACTAAATTTTAAACTTTGCATCAGTGATGCTTCTAGAGATGTACAAGCAGCCTGCTCATAAAAATAGTGCATTTTAGTAGTATTCAGAAATCAGCACGTATCAAGCTAGAAACTGAAAAAGGAATGGAAGAGTGTGTCCACTAATGCTCCAACTTTCTGTCACACACTTGCTTTCTATGGAATTATTAGAAGGTCAGAAAGTCAGTACAGCAGGCTAGTATTCAAAAATCAGAACACAGTAAAACATGAAATGAAAGAAAGAGAAATATGGTTTCCACTACTGTTTGCCTCACAAAAAATCAGAACACAGTAAAACATGAAATGAAAGAAAGAGAAATATGGTTTCCACTACTGTTTGCCTCACTCAGATGCTTTCTATAGGTAGAAGCCATGTCATAACATTTTTGTAGTTGTGCAGAATTGACAGTCACGCAGAATATAATATGAAATAAACAAACAACCCCCCCCCCGTTTACTAATGTTTTAAAAGCTTTGCATTACTGATGTGCTTTGTGGAGTAGCAGCAGCTGCCAGGTTGTAAAATGCCTGAAAGGCTGCTTTTCTCAATGGGTAAAATGCACAGATTACACTAATGAATGGCTCACAGGGAAAGCTGCTGTCAGTACAACTGCAATTTGAGATGGAATTTAGCTCACGCCTTTGAAACTTTCTGTAGACACTCTTCCCCCACCCCCCTCAGGCAAAGGTGAGCATGTTCAGAAAGGCAAACCTGAAATGTAAACAAAGGCAGAATCAAAACAAAAAAAATCCGTGGGATTGTCCCTATAATCTCCTGCTATGTGTTCTTTAAACATCGCACCATAATCAATCTCCTTATTATGGTCTTTGAACTTCTCATTTATATATAATATTTTAGTAACATTATTTGTTCCCCAATATTCTGCCCCTTCTTTTGTGTTGCCTTTCACTAACCTTTTCGTAATAAATTCCACCTTGTCTGAGGGTCCTTCTTTCTCTGCGTCATCTTCTTCTATCTGCAACAGTTCCAAAGGATTAGTAAACACTACTTCTAATTCATCTTCCCTCTTTTCACTGTCTTTGGCTGTAAAAAAATCCTGATCTTCCCATTCCCATATTTTCCTTTGAGTCACTTGTCTCTGTACTTCTTCATTTCCTTCTTCTTGTTCATGTTCCATGTGTCCTTGTCCCTCTTCTTCTGGAATCTTATAAGCCACCAAAATGCCTTTTGTGTCTACATTTTATGCAATATTTTTGCATGTTGCTTTTTGACAACATTAGTTATATCTCCATTGTATGTGTCCTAAATCACCACAAAATCACATTTTGGCTCCCCAAAATTATATGATGTACCTTTGCTCTGTTTGATATACATGATATTTGGTAGCTGTACCTCAGATATTCTCTCAGCTTTTTTAAGTTAACAAAACAATCATATTTCACCAGAATCTTATTTTAAAATTCCAACACAGCTTCACTGTGTTCCAGTAAAACTTGCTTAATAGTTTAATATGTGTTTCAGACATATTTCACTTCAAAGTTGGAATTTAGCCATGTATGTCACTTCATGTTTTTTTTCTTCTTAGTTTTCATTGCTCTCAAGGAAAAAAGGAGAAACCTTTCTAATCCCCCCAGAATCTGAAATAATACATTATAAATTGTTTGACTCCCAGTGCAATACTGGTCTTATTTCGTTAGTCATACTACCGCATTTTATATATTTATTATTATTTATTTATTCCACTTTGATGACCGGGGTGGTCCACTGGGCTTGGGGATGATGAATTACAAAGAAAAATTTGCATTACAGTTGACAGGTAGCATTCAGTGCAGTGTACAAAAATTATAGATTTGTTCATGAGAAAGTCAGGCATAACATTATCATGGCTAGATGTTACTGTTTAGTTACATAAACATTCTGTGTATGTGAGAGAAGTTAGGAGGGTGAGAGGGTTAGCCCGGAGAAAAGGAAGAGGAGAGCTTGGGAGGTATGGGATGGAGAGTACAGTTACGGGAGGTATGGGATGGAGAGTACAGTTACGGGAGGTATGGGATGGAGAGTACAGTTACGGGAGGTATGGGATGGAGAGAACAGTTACGGGAGGTATGGGATGGAGAGTACAGTTACGGGAGGTATGGGATGGAGAGTACAGTTACGGGAGGTATGGGATGGAGAGTACAGTTACGGGAGGTATGGGATGGAGAGTACAGTTACGGGAGGTATGGGATGGAGAGTACAGTTACGGGAGGTATGGGATGGAGAGTACAGTTACGGGAGGTATGGGATGGAGAGTACAGTTACGGGAGGTATGGGATGGAGAGTACAGTTACGAGAGGTATGGAATGGAGAGTACAGTTACGGGAGGTATGGGATGGAGAGTACAGTTACGGGAGGTATGGGATGGAGAGAACAGTTACGGGAGGTATGGGATGGAGAGTACAGTTACGGGAGGTATGGGATGGAGAGTACAGTTACGGGAGGTATGGGATGGAGAGAACAGTTACGGGAGGTATGGGATGGAGAGTACAGTTACGGGAGGTATGGGATGGAGAGTACAGTTACGGGAGGTATGGGATGGAGAGTACAGTTACGGGAGGTATGGGATGGAGAGTACAGTTACGGGAGGTATGGGATGGAGAGTACAGTTACGGGAGGTATGGGATGGAGAGTACAGTTACGGGAGGTATGGGATGGAGAGTACAGTTACGGGAGGTATGGGATGGAGAGTACAGTTACGGGAGGTATGGGATGGAGAGTACAGTTACGGGAGGTATGGGATGGAGAGTACAGTTACGGGAGGTATGGGATGGAGAGTACAGTTACGGGAGGTATGGGATGGAGAGTACAGTTACGGGAGGTATGGGATGGAGAGTACAGTTACGGGAGGTATGGGATGGAGAGTACAGTTACGGGAGGTATGGGATGGAGAGTACAGTTACGGGAGGTATGGGATGGAGAGTACAGTTATGGGAGGTATGGGATGGAGAGTACAGTTACGAGAGGTATGGGATGGAGAGTACAGTTACGGGAGGTATGGGATGGAGAGTACAGTTACGGGAGGTATGGGATGGAGAGTACAGTTACATTTCCTGTGTAGATAGAGGTAGGAATTAAGTTGAGTTTTGAAGGTGGTGTCACAGGTCCTCAGTGTGGAGGGCAGAGCATTCCATTTTTTAGCTAGGGAAAAGGATAGTAGAAGCTGACCAGCTGGGCGCTTGGGTTTTTGGATGGTTATTAGGTTTTGGTGATTAGATCTAAGGGATCTGAGAGGGGTATACGGTTGTAGAATACTAGATAGTGCAGGGCAGCTAGTAGGTTGGAATAATAATTTCTGGACTGCGGTGATTTGGAGGAAGTCAATTTGATTGGGGAGTTTTCAGAATATGTTCTCCAAAAAATTACTTTAGGGAACTTTTCCAGTCCCACAGTACCTTTTGGTCACACAATTTAATTTCTCAGTGGCTGCTTTATTTAGTTTAGTGATTGTTTAGTGATTGTTATAGCCACTGACTACCTTTTAACCCTCTTGGTCCAACTTCCTGTTTGCTTTTCCTCCAGGTTTCTTCTTAGAGACGCGGCACCATGCCCTAACTCCTCTGACTCATCTGCATAAATCAGAGGTGGGTGTTCATTTCCTGTTAAGCCAAAACTGTACCAGTTGTATTTAATTTTCTATCGTATCTTCATCCAGGAGCAAGACAGGAAGATGAAGGAGGAGAGGTGGCTTTATTTTAATTTTCCTACATACATTAATTTTAAATTGTCATATTCATAAAAAAATAAACAAGCTTTAAAAGCAAAGCAACTACAATATATTCTCAATACAATTCACACATCATGTCTGCTTTTATAACATTACCAAAAAATAAAGAATATTTTCTTAGCATAAGGCATTGTTTTACTTATCTATCCCATAATAACAGCAATTTACTTTATTTCTGCATTCACATCCCTTTACTTTTTATACAATAATTCCCACATCTTTCACCCAGTATTTTCCAGACAGTTCACCAAAGCATCCTATTAATATCATCCCGTCTGCTTTAAACACAGTCTTTATAATAACCATAACAAATCATATCCTGTGTAACATTTAAAATTCTTGACAATGCATTTAATCTGTTAGTTTGTTCCAAAAATATGAAATTCTGTTACAAGAAGGACAAATGTTTATTATACTCACATAGATCACTTTTGCTCTTTGACTTTATCAAACAGAGATATTTCATATATATTTAGATATATTTCATCTCTCCTTTAGCAGAAATGTTCCTGTGGGCTAGCCTCGAGAAAAAAAATCTTTCCATTTCAGTTTTGCATCTTCTCTTTTCTTTCTTTGTCTAAGAATGTTTTTGTTTTTTTTTTGTTTGTTTGTTTTAGTAATTCCCAGATTTGTATTTCCTAATATTGTTGCAGTTTGCTGTAATAGCAGAGTCTGCTTTAATTAACTAACTGGTTTAGATCTATGTTCCATAGCTTACCCTTTTAAAGAACGCTTATAACAAAGTACAACACACATATGTCTTCCTTTTTCCATCCTCCCAACTTTAATAATGTTTTCATGGTCATCTGAAATAACCTTATTATTGCATCATGTCAACTTTCTTTCTAGATCCCTAAAACTGTTTATAGATGAAGCAAATAAACTACGTTACTGGGTTAAATAGCCTTCATTTTCTTTTTACTATATACACTTTCCCTTTTATCCCCATTTAACAGTTGACTCAATATCTAATAAGGATAACTCCAAACCATCTGGTAACTCATAAAAATATGCAATCTGTCTGAAACCCCCAAATCTGTATTTATTAAAAAGCTTTTCTTCTGTAGAGGCACACCTAAGATCTTTCAAACCACACTCACCTCTTAAATTCTTTTTAACACAGCCACCCACTCTTTCCCTCTTATCCCTGTGCCCCCAATGTTTACTTTCAATACATCAATTTATTATTAAAGCATGTTTTCTCAGTCCTATGATTTCCCCATTCCTTTCATTTTTTCGAAATTAAGCTCTAAACTTACCAAAAGCAACTCATCTCACAGCAAGTCCATAGTGTGTGTGTGTGTGTGTGTGTGTGTGTGTGTGTGTGTGTGTGTGTGTGTGTGTGTGTGCGCTACAAACCTAACTTCTTTAACAACCACCATTATATCATCTCTGTAGGTTATCACTACAAGGTAGATTAATCCCATTTTATATTTCCCATGACCAAGGTTGCACTATTTGCTTGATATTGCTTAAAATGTTACTTATTACTAATCCAAATAATAAGGGACTTAAGGGACATCCCTACCTCACTAGATTTTTAAATCAAACTTCAGTCCCACTTCATCCGTTTATAAAAGGACTAGTATTTCCTTATCATACACCTTACACACAAACGTTCTGAAATTTTCTCTGAGAGTATTTTCTTTTAATATGTGCCATAATGAATTATCATATGGCTTGCTTCTATCTCATCCCAGTAACATGCCCTTCTTCTTTTCACGTATAATGCTATCAAAAACTTCTTATAATAGAATGAATAGCTTTTTATGCTCTTGTCTTTATTAAAATCTGAAATGTCTTTTTCAAGAATTTGACTTTATACATGCCTTATTCTTTTTTGCACCATTATTTTCAAAATATTTAAGTCTGTATCTAATGAGGGTGTTGGCATTCAGTTTTTTATATCTGTTCTGATACATTTTTCTTAAATGTGATATAATTATACAATCTTTCTTTTATACCTGTAAAAAACTATTAAGTGCTTTTACAAGAATAGCTCGTTTCATTTAATTGCATATAGAGCACATAACTAATTCTGTTACGAGCAGAGCTTTCTTCATCTACTTTTGGAACTGCTTTAATTTCTCCTATCTTTATTTCTTCAGGTGTCTTTTTTATTTACTCAGTCATCATCAGTATAATACCCCCTTGCTGGCATTCTTTCCTCTTATTTCACCTAGATATCCCTGCAAATATTCATTTGCTACCTACTTCAACTTGTCTCTTGCAAAAACATTGCACATTGCCTTCTGTTTTATAACTTTCTTCTCCCAAAGGAATATAGGCTATTTTCTTCTGCCCGTTAAACTATATTTTTACATACAACCATCCTTCAGCTTTTAACATTCTTCTCATATAGCTGCTCCTCTTTTTTTCTCTAACTGACTCTTCTCTTTTCTAATAATAACTCCATCTCCCTTATCAGCTTTCTTCTACCCATAAGAGTTTATGGTGCATATACAAACTTGTTATCTATCAGACAGTCAGCAACACTTGTACTTTCCAATTTAATGATCATATGACCCAGTACTACTGTAATCCTATCCTCACTAAATAAAACACAGTCCAGAACATGTTTCTCTGCCCATATTCCATACATTTTCCATTCCATCTATATTCAAATATTTTTCTGTTTTATCATTCTCCAGTCCTGAACATGCACTATACCCTACACTTGTTCTTTTATCCACTCTAACAGATTTAATTGTCTTCATTCTGTCTTAACAGTGTTCATATTAATTGGTAACACCTTTAGTGTATGAACTACATAACCTACAAAGTTGTCCTTTTAGTTTTTTATCTCTCCATGACTATTTTACCTGTAGTCCATGTATACTCCTCTCAGATGAATCCTCTCCCTCAGCTTCAGTCCAACTTCTTGTGAGCCTTTAAACTTATTTTGTAACACCACCCCTCCTACCTCATCTTTCTGTCTGTTTAGTCTTGTTACCACCCTTTAGTGTTGTTCACCTTCTTCTTCCACATCACTTGTCTGCTTACCTTTGGCATGGATAATTTTTCCCGTCTCCCTTTCCAGAAACTTTTGTAGCAGCTGTTTCATTCTACCTTTCAGAATATCTCTCCTTCCAAAATTGCATATCTTTTGAAACAATGTTATTACCATGACCCTATTATTCACAAATTATATGCCTTTTCTTAGGATAATTGTTTATTAGCTAAATAGCCTTCACCCTCACACAAATATTTTTTGACTGCCTCTGCACTGCTGTATATATTTTTATTTGAGACATATACCAGCCTATTACTTAAAAATTTTAAATTAGTTAGAACTTCCCAACACCCCAACCATATTCCAATAGATTCACCATTTTGAACAACAATCAGTACAGATTAACAATATCTTCCAAGCATTGTTTAACATCATGCCATTTCTTGATCTGATCATAGGTTCATATGTGTTTACTAGGTTAATGACTGCAAGGGCCTTTTGAAGCCTAGTCATGCATCCCAAATCTCTGACAAGTTCTGATAAATACATGTTCATGTTAAGCAGTGGCTTGTTTTCAGGGGCTGCTATCTATCCTTAGAAAGGTGTTCAAGTTTTATGTTTACTAACATTTTAAGGACAAGATCAAAACTTTGCATTTAAGTCAATATTTATAGGGGAGGTTCCCTAGTGTCCTGCTGAAATTTTCCCTAATTAATATGAATTTTACCATGAGCCTGCTTTGAAAATATGAGACTAACCTGGCTGATAAAAGTAAGTTACAAATAAATAAGTTATCTCTTTGCTCAGTACTATAACTAGATGGGTCTATATTAAAAGACTGAAGAGGTGTTGCAGCGAACACCTTTTGGTTGACACGTAATGAACAAACGCACTGAAGCGTGAACACTCAAAGCAGCTATTTCTTTTCCTGGGAAAGAAATCACTTGGCCATCCCTGTGTGTTCGCCCCTTTCCTCACTGTAGTGAAATCTTGGAGTTGGTATATTTAGTTAGGGGGGGGTGGGGGGCACAGGCCCCACGTTGGGGGCTGTGGGGGCGAAGCCCCCCACATTGTTATGTTTTAAAGTGCGTATGTGTGTGTTTGTGCTAGCGGTTTCTTTCCCAGGGAAAGAAACTGCTGTTTTGAGCCTTCGTGCTTTAGTGTGTTCACTCATTACGTGTAGACCAAGAGATGTTCGCTGAAACACCTCTTCGGTCTTTTAACATTGACCCAACTAGATGAGATGATAAAGTTTTATAAATATACCATGTGATGTCTTTGGTCATATTAGTGACTAAAGTAGCATTCTTTAAAGCTTTTTAACTTGTTAAGGATCACTTGATTACTCAGGACTCATTACGCTTTCTCCTCATTCCTCCCAATAATGCAACCATGATTTATTATTTTCCCAATTGTTTCAATATGTGCTTTAGCCTCTGGATATGTGGTAAACGTTTTTTTGACAACAGTGTTAACCTTTTTTTCAGTTTAGTATGTGTAAGTCTGAAGATGTCATTGAAGTCTTGTCTGTCTCTATGTTTTATCTGCTTGACTAGTATGGTTGAGGTTTGGTGATAGGATTTAAAATGTAACCCATTTTTAGTTCCCTTGATGACATGTTTGAAGCAACTCATCTTGTAAATGTAAGGAGCAGATTGTTTTGCTTTGCAGAGAGTAACTAATATTATTTAAGGTGGTGAAGAAAAAAGTCAGCATTACAACTTCACAATGAATTAACAAGAAGAGACCCTGAGGTGTAGAATATATTGTTTTTTTTACATATTTAAGTACATCTGATTTACTTTTTTACTATATTATTTTGGGTTTAGTAATTCTGGTAATAGCTAAAATCCTATATAGTATCTACTAAGTAGTCAACCAGTATTCCTTCTTAGCACGGGCCATCTTTTCTTTTTTTCTCAAAGAGAATTTTATTGATTTTACGGTACATGAATATTACACATAAATGCAGTTTAACAATGAACAATATGAACCTATGAACCTATGATACAGACAAGAACATACAACTACTAACTGTATACAATGTATACAATAGTGCTGCTTCATACTAATATGACATCTAAGAGAAAACCTAATGTGAAATCTAGATGCAAAGGATTACTATAACTGAGCACAATGTATTGCCCTTGTTTGAGATTTATAAGGGGGGTAAAGGAGAGGATATAATACTTGTCTTGAGACACCGTACCGCCAGGGTAGGGAGAAATGGGGAAGAGAGAAGGAGTTAAACACACCTATGGGAAAAACTATATAGCAGCGATGACCTACCTAAGTTTATCTATACTTAATTGTCAGCCAAGTGCTCAAATATGGTATTCCAAAATGTTCTGTTGCCCGTTTTTCCTGGACTCCTTGCTTTCTTATATGCCCCTGACCTCATCCACGCCTGCAGCCTTTTCATAGCAAAAATGATTAAATAATAAAGTGATTTCAAGTATAGAAATGGACTCAGCCAAACCAACCAAGTTTGACATTGCTTCCTCAAAGAAGGACATGTTTCTTGGGTTTGGGAATTCCTCTGTGTTATTTTCTTCCTCCTAACAAAAACCCAAGACAAGGTCAATATTTCTTCTTTACTGAGAACAGCATTAGCAATGTTTTGCAACCCACCTTCTTCTGAGTGATCAGGCAGTTTGCCAGCATCTCTATGAAACCATCCAGAAGTCTTTCTCCATTAGTTTGCCAGGCCTTTGCTTTGGTGACTGCCAGAGCTGTTGCTTTGCTAGCTTGGCCTAACAAACACTAAAGTAATGAAGCATTATAATGCAGTATACCACTTTTGCCTTTAGTTATTTTATTTCATTTAGCTTGCAGGTGAGTAGACAGGACCTCAAGGGGCATTTTTATCATGATCAGTGTACATGAATAAAAGAAAGTATAGAAGAGTAAAATGGATGAATGGATATTATAGAGAATTAGCTGAAGATAGACAGCATATAATGTAGATAAAAGCAATTATAATGTCATTAAGTTTCATAATCTTATAGAGCAGCAATTATATTGTCATTACAGTATCCTGCCTTAAACAACAGCCATCTGATCAGCTGACCAAGACATTTAGTATCTTGGTAACAGAATTATATATAGAAAGGTAACAAGAGTGATGACCCTTTTAGTAACACCTCCATTTTATACGCATACACTGTCATATAGAAAATATGCTTTATTTAATTAAGAATCTTCCAAAAATAGGGAAAGATATTTTATGCGGTAGAAGAGAATTCTAAATCACCGCTCCATAAACTGAAGGACCTCTACTGTTGCTGTTGTCCTTAGAAGAACATATGGATAAAACAGGAGGAAGGAGTGAGCTGATGATGAACATAAGCAGCTAGAATGTTATTTACATTTTGGCATTCTGCCCAGGTCTCTTCTCAAATGAAAAAAGTTGTATGTTAGGGTACAAGATAATAGTATGTCAGGGTACAGAAAAATCATATGTCAGGGTACAGGATACTAGTATGTCAGGGTACAGGGTAACAGTATGTCAGGGTACAGGATAACAGCATGTCAGGGTACAGGATAATAGTATGTTGGGGTACAGGATAGTAGTATGCTAGAGTACAGGAAAATAGTATGTCAGGGTACATGGTAACTATGTCAGGGTACAGGATAACAGTATGTCAGGGTACAGGTTAATAGTATGTCAGGGTAGCAGGATAATAGTATGTCAGGGTACAGGTTAGTAGTATGTTAGAGTACAGGACAATAGTATATCAGTGTACAGGTTAATAGTATGTCAGGTTACAGGATAACAGTATGTCAGGGTACAGGATAGTAGTATGTCAGGTACCGGGTAATAGTATGTCAGGGTACAGGACAATAGTATGTCAGGGTACAGGATAGTAGTATGTTGGAGTACAGCAAAGTAGTATTTCAGCGTACAGGATAATAGTATGTCAGGTACAGATAATAATATGTCAGAGTACAGGGTGATAGTATGTCAGGGTTCAGTTTAGTAGTATGTCAGGGTACAGGCTAATAGTATGTCAGGGCACAGGATAGTAGCATGTCAGGGTTCAGGATAACATTATGTCAGGGTACAGGATATTAGTATGTCAGGGTACAGAAAAATAGTATGTCAGGGTACAGGATATTAGTATGTCAGGGTACAGAAAAATAGTATGTCAGGGTACAGGATATTAGTATGTCAGGGTACAGAAAAATAGTATGTCAGGGTACAGGATACAGGATGCTAGTATTTCAGGGTACAGGATAATAGTATGTCAGTGTGCATTGTAATAGTATGTCAGGGTACAGGATGCTAGTATGTCAGGGCACAGGGTAATAGTATGTCAGGGTACAGGATAATAGGATGCCAGGGTACAGGATAATAGTATATCGGGGTACAGGATAGTAGTAGTATGTCAGGGTACAGGGTAATCGTATGTCAGGGTACAGGATAGTAGTGTGTCAGGGTACAGGATAACAGTATGTCAGGGTATAGGATAGTAGTATGGGAGGGTACAGGATAGTAGTATTTCAGGGAACAGGATAGTAGAATGGCTTGGTACAGGATAATAGTATGTCATGGTAAAGGATAGTAATATGTCAGGGTACAGGGTAATAGTATGTCAGGGTACAGGATAAGTATGTCTGGGTACAGGATAGTAGTATGTTAGGGTACAGG
Source organism: Protopterus annectens (assembly GCF_019279795.1). Lineage (NCBI taxonomy): Eukaryota > Metazoa > Chordata > Ceratodontiformes > Protopteridae > Protopterus > Protopterus annectens. The sequence continues at coordinate 1,735,231,593 of NC_056725.1, read as the reverse complement.
ACAATAGTATGTCACGGTACAGGGTAGTAGTATGTCAGGGTACAGGATAGTAGTATGTCAGGGCATAGGGTAATAGTATGTCAGGGTACATGATAATAGTATGTCAGGGTACAGGATAGTATATCAGGGTACAGGACAATAGTATGTCAGGATACAGGATACTAGTATGTCAGGGTACAGGACTATAGTATGTCATGGTACAGGATACAGGAAACTAGTATGTCAGGGTACAGGATAGTATTATGTTAGGGTATAGTGTAACAGTATGTCAGGGTACAGGATAACAGTATGTCAGAGAACAGGGTAATAGTATGTCAGGGTACAGGATAGTAGTATTTCAGGGTACAGGATAATAGTACGTCGGGGTACAGGATAATAGTATGTCAGGGTACAGGATAGTAGTATGTCAGTTACAGGATAATAGTATGTCAGGATACAGGATAACAGTATGTCAGGGTTCAGATTAGTAGTATGTCAGGGTACAGGACTGTAGTATGTCATGGTTACAGGATACAGGAAACTAGTATGTCAGGGTACAGGATAGTATTATGTCAGGGTACAGTGTAACAGTATGACAGGGTACAGGATAACAGTATGTCAGAGAACAGGGTAATAGTATGTCAGGGTACAAGATAGTAGTATTTCAGGGTACAGGATAATAGTACGTTGGGGTACAGGATAATAGTATGTCAGGGTACAGGATAGTACTATGTTAGGGTACAGGATAGCAGTATGTCAGTATACACGGTAATAGTATGTCAGGGTACAGAATGATAGTATGTCAGGGTACAGGAAAGTAGTATGTCAGGGTACAGGACAATAGTATGTCAGGGTACAGGATGATAATATGTCAGGATACAGGATAACAGTATGTCAGGGTTCAGGTTAGTAGTATGTCAGAGTACAGGATAACAGTATGTCAGGGTGCAGAATAGTACTATGTCAGGGTACAGCATAACAGTATGAACAGGTAAAAGGTAGTAGTATGTCAGGGTACAGGCTAATAGTATGTCAGGGTACAGGGTAATAGTATGTAAGGGTACAGGACAGTAGTATGTCAGGGTACAGGATAATAGTATGTCAGGGTGCAGGATATTAGTATCTTAGGGTAAAGAACAATAGTATGTCAGGGTACAGGATACAGGATACTTATATGTCAGGGTACAGGTAGTAGTATGTCAGGGTACAGGATAATAGTATATCAGGGTATAGGATAGTAGTATGTGAGGGTACAGGATAGTAGTATTTTGGGGTACAGGATAGTAGTATGGCTTGGTATAGGATAATAGTATGTCAGGGTAAAGGATAGTAATATGTCAGGGTACAGGGTAATAGTATGTCAGGGTACAGGGTAATAGTACGTCAGGGTACAGGATCGTAGGATGTGACGGTACAGGATAATAGTATGTTGGGGTACAGGCTAGTAGTTTGTCAGGGTACAGGATAATAGTATGTCGGGGTACAGGATAGTAGTAGCATGTCAGGGTACAGGGTAACAGTATGTCAGGGTATGGGATAACAGTATGGCAGGGTATAGGGTAGTTGTATGCCAGGGAAGAGGATAGTAGTATGTCAGGGTACAGGATAATAGTATATCGGGGTATAGGATAGTAGTATGTAAGGGTACAGGATAGTAGTATTTTGGGGTACAGGATAGTAGTATGGCTTGGTATAGGATAATAGTATGTTAGGGTAAAGGATAGTAATATGTCAGGGTACAGGGTAATAGTATGTCAGGGTACAGGATAACAGTATGTCAGGGTACAGGATAGTAGTATATCAGGGTACAGGACAACAGTATGTCAGAGTACAGGGTAATAGTATGTCAGGGTACACGATAGTAGTATGTCAGGGTAGAGGGTAATAGTATTTCAAGGTACATGATAATAGTATGTCAGGGTACAGGATAGTAGTATATCAGGGTACAGGACAATAGTATGTCAGGGTACAGGATACTAGTATGTCAGGGTACAGGATAACAGTATGTCAGGGTACATGTTAACACTATGTCAGGATACAGGTTAATAGTATGTCAGGGTACAGGATAATAGCATGTCAGGGAACAGGATAGTAGTATACCAAGGTACAGGGTAATAGTATGTCAGGGTACAGGGTAATAGTATGTCAGGGTACAGGATAGTAGGATGTCAGGGTACAGGATAATAGTATGTTGGGGTACAGGATAGTAGAATGTCAGGGTACAGGATAATAGTATGTCAGGGTACAGGATAGTAGCAGTATGTCAGGGTACAGGGTAACAGTATGTCAGGGTACAGGATAACAGTATGTCAGGGTATAGGGTAGTAGTATGTCAGGGTACAGGATAGTAGTATGTCAGGGTACAGGATAATAATATGTTGGGGTATAGGACAGTAGTATGTGAAGGTACAGGATAGTAGTATTTTGGGGTACAAGATAGAAGTATGGCTTGGTGTAGGATAATAGTATGTCAGGGTAAAGGATAGTAATATGTCAGGGTACAGGGTAATAGTATGTCAGGGTACAGGACAACAGTATGTCAGAATACAGGGTAATAGTATGTCAGGATACAGGATAGTATTATGTCAGGGTACAGGGTAATAGTATGTCAGGGTACATGATGCTAGTATGTCAGGGTACAGGATAGTAGTATATCAGGGTACAGGACAATAGTATATCAGGGTACAGGATACTAGTAAGTCAGGGTACAGGATAGTACTATGTTAGGGTACAGGATAACAGTATGTCAGGGTACAGGTTAACACTATGTCAGGATGCAGGGTAATAGTATGTCAGGGTACAGGATAATGATATGTGAGGGTACAGGATAGTAGTATGTCAAGGTACAGGGTAATAGTATGTCAGGGTACAGGATAACAGTATGTCAGGATACAGGGTAATAGTATGTCAGGGTACAGGATAACAGTATGTCAGGGTACAGGGTAATAGTATGTCAGGATACAGGATAATATATGCCAGGGTACAGGATAGTAGTATGTCAGAGTACTGGACAATAGTATGTCAGGGTACAGGGTAATGGTATGTCAGGGTACAGAATAGTAGTATATCAGGGTACAGGATAACACTATGTCAGGGTACAGGGTAATAGTATGTCAGGGTACAGGATAACAGTATGTCAGGGCACAGGGTAATAGTATGTCAGGATACAGGATAATATATATCAGGATACAGGATAGTAGTATGTCAGGGTACATAGTAATAGTATGCCAGGGCACAGGATAGTAGTATGTTAGAGTACAGGACAATGGTATGTCAGGGTACAGGATAATGGTATGTCAGGGTACAGGATAGTAGTATATCAGGGTACAGGATAACACTATGTCAGGGTACAGGATAACAGTATGCCAGGGTACAGGACAACAGTATGTCTGGGTACAGGGTAATGGTATGTCAGGGTACAGGATAGTAGTATATCAGGGTACAGGATAACAGTATGTCAGGGTACAGGGTAATAGTATGTCAGAGTACAGGATAACAGTATGCCAGGGTACAGGATAGTAGTATCAAAAACACACGAACACAGTTGAGTAAAAAGCAGAACACCTTTATCCAACACAAAGCTTTCGGGACAACTCCCTTTTTCAATGATTAACACAAGGTGCAATTACATTCACATTTAAATACACCCACCACACATCACATGACCTGCAGCCAAGGTCAAATGATCAACTACATCAGTATTTAGTATATCTACTAGCATTTTTACTAAAGAGTATAAAATTCAAACTTTTATATATATACACATATAAATATACACCTATTCTTATATATATATATATATATATATATATATATATATATATGTATATATATATATATATATATATATATATATATATGTAAATCTAGTACATCTACTTGAATCATCTGGGCATGCATCACCAATGAAGAGCAAATTCTGATAATGAACACACTTGAGCTTGACCTGTTATGAACAAATGTGACAAGTACAACAAGAATTTTTTTCAAAGGCAAGTCTCTCTGCACCACCACATGGGAGACCTTTGCCCCTACCCCCTACAGTAGTATTCTTGCTGTGAGGTCATTCCACCTTAGAGAAAGAATGAGCAATAACAAGCAATATAAGATTTGTCTTGTCCTTTGTCTGGGAGTCAGCAATATCAGGTTACATCTAAACAACTAGTTTGCAAGCACTTGGATCTTGCTACAGTGTGAACTGAGCAGCATCGTACAAGCAATTGCCATCTTGGCTTATTGTACGTGAGCAACACTGACTCGAGCTCTAGTGATCCAAGTAAAATACTTAGACCTATCACACGTATATATTTATATTTTTCATAATAATGGACACTGATAAATAATGTGATAAATACAATTTATTAATGACTTCTCATTAGTATTCAAAAACCTGCACACTGGTTGGACAGCACAACCAGTGTACCTGTTGTAAATTGAGTATATACCATTAGAAAAAAGTCTGGCCATTGAAATACCACCGAGTGGCCAAATTTTCTATTGGATTATGTTATGGAGGGCAGAGCAAAATACAACAAAAATCAGATACATTCCATAAAAGTAAAGAAACAGAAATATACCTGATTTTCCTGCGTTGTCCCTCCTTAAATCTCATCAGACTCTCATACCTCTCAACTGTCCGGATCCTCACAGAATGCCCAGATTTTTGCATCATAGTTTTGGTGTTTTCCTAATTGAAAAAGGTTTTCTGGTAAGTCGCTGGAGATGGAAGTCATTAAATAATGGCAGACAATTGAGGTTAAGGCTTCATATCATTCAGAAAATGTATGCTAACACAAAACTGCTCAATCCAGTAACTTTCTAAATTTATAACAGCAATGCCATCATTGCATTCCTTCCTCTGCAGGCTCTTGCTCACCCTTTACCCTCCCCTTCCCTCCTCACTCAATCTCTCAGACCTGTTATAACATGCTTAACTACCTCACTTCATCTCAACTACCAAATACATATCCAACTGATTTACACCTAGCTTCCTCTCACTGCTACGTATACTACTCCCTCAGTCTCCTAAGTCCTCTATCTTTACCTTTGATCCCATTAGCCCTTCTAGCTTGTTCCACCTTCGTGTGGAGCTTCTGCTTTATATCTGCTTGAGTTTAGTGCAATATTTGTACATAAGATTTAGGTATATGAGTTTAGAACAGTATCTGTTTGAGCTTAGTACTATCTGTATATACAGCCTACCTTTATTCCTAGCCTTTAGCTAGATATTGGTATATCTGTTCATTACTATGTTTCATATTGTATGTATAGTTAATGTTTGCTGCAGTATGTATTATTTGCTATTGTATGCATATTTAATTGTTCTTCATGTACTCAACTGCTCATTTATTGTTCTGTGGAGCTTTTTTCCCCAGGCCTCCACTGAAAAAGGACCTTTGTCCAGTTGGAATTTCCCAGTAAATATATAAATAATACAATCTGTCCCTATTTTTGGACCTTTGTTACCCCCTTTATGGTTGGCTTTGTCCAGGTTTCTTACATTAAAAGTGTCATTAAAAAAAACAGCAATGGAGATTCTTTTTTCCACTGTTTCTCTTGAACAGCACTGATGTACTCTGCAAGGGTGGCAACGTACGTCCCATACGCATGCAAAGTACATCAGAAAATGTGGAAGAATGTGGAGGAACACTACAGTGCTGTTATACAAAGACATCATTTAAGAAATGTAAGCAATTTCTTTCTTAAATAATGTCATTGTATAATAGCAATAATCCACTCCTGAGTGTGGGTAATGCTGGATTTACCCATAGATGTCTTTGTCTGATACTCAGGATTTGCCTTCATGATCAAGCCACACAGACTGTAGGTAAATCCAGAATTATCCACACCCAGTCAATGGTTGTTGCTTAAGTATCTGGTAAAGACTGCATAATATTTGTGGCTATCTTCACTGTATTTGTGTCATCAGTGACCATAGCTAGTCAATGTTCATGCACATTATTATAGAACACAGAAAGCATAACAGTGACATGCAAATGGAAAAGACAAATCAACTTCTGTCCCCCTCCCCACCCGATCATCAGTGCATTTGAAGACAAATGTGAAAATGTCATTCAGATGATTCACAACAGAGCCCCTGGGAGGAGAACCTATAACCTCAACACAAATGAAACCCATGCACTACTGAACCTAAACAAAGATGAAACCAGAAGAATTATTAAAGCCGTTAAAGGGGGAGGAATACTTGTCACAGATGTCAGCACATACTCCAGTAAAATCCTTATAATGCTAAGCAACCCCATGTTTTACAATACCCTAGGGAAGACCAAGATCACCTATGAGGAATCCTATTAGAAATCCTGAACCTCCACAAAGAATGTCTGATTAGGAACAACCCACATAACTTCCTAACAGTGATGTACCCCAAACTCCCCAACTTTTTCGGTACCCTGAAGACACACAAAATATAGAAGATCTGCCCCTTACAGACCGGTTGTAGCCAGTGGAAGCTGTATTATGGAACCCATATCCATTTATTTGGAGGCACAGATCAAACTGCTACTGGAAAAAAAAACAGATCTTTTATGCTGGATTCACTGGACTTCCTCAGGAAAATTAGAAACATCAAACCCGAAAAATAATCCATCTTAGTCACTGTAGATCCTGAAGCCATATACACAATACTCCCACATGATTACTGCATTTCCACAGTAATTGAAGCTTACACCAAAGAATAGTAGATCCTACCAGGTGAAAAAGAAATAATCAGCAGAGTCCTAAGACTCTTATTAAGTAACAACTACTTCCAGTTTGAAGGAAATGACTTCAGACAGATCACAGGGATTGCTACAGAGACTATGTGGAGACCACTAACCACCCAGAAGAAAATCACACCCACAAAGGTACATATCCCTGCAGATCACCAAACTGTACATATTGCAAATGCATAAACAATAAAACAGTTTCTACTGTCCCGACAACACCAATATATATTCTAGCCGAATCTATGGAAATCGCAACACAGATAAAGTGATATACAGAGCACAGTGCAACAGATGCCCAGTGTTCTATATCAGAAAGACAATCAACAAGCTGAAGACTAGGATAGCACAACACTATACAGACATGCAATATGGAACCCAGACCAATCCCCTGGCCAAACACGCAGCTATCAAACCAGGACACCAGATCTTCCTGTTTCACATTATAGATCAAGTACACCACAAGGAACTAAAAGGCAATAAAAATGGCATTCTGGAAAGAAAAGCACTTGAGGGGTAAATAAGACTGAGTGCTAGAAAGACACTAGGCATGAATGCCACACAAACCATCAGCTGCATCCTTAACGTCAGGAAACTTAGTCACCAACTTTTTTATTGAAAGACCTCAACCACCCCATTGGTTTAAGTTCTAGAAGTGTACTGGTCATGGTTTTACTGGAGCTTAGACTCAAGCAGCCTCAACCTCACAACCCTACTACTCTCTGGGATCCCAGACAGTATGACCTTCAGGCAAAGTCTTCCTTTAAAGTCTCTACATTCTGGGATGAAAAAGCCCTAGGCTCAGAATAAGATCCCCAGGACACATGACTCAATATGACATCATCCAGAATTCCTCAACTCTTCTTTTTGTATCACTTGGACCAATTACTTTGGCCTTGGTTTGAAACTTCTCAAGAAAATAGGCAGATAAGAAGAAGGTGATTGAAACCACCACAGATTAACAAACCCACTTTGCTTTATCAAAATGATCAACCGTAAGGATACCTTCCTCCCCTAATTTCAGTACATCAACACTCGGAATGCAAAGGACTGCATGGAAAATGATGAGAAAGAATTTAGAAACAAAATAAGCTTTAATAAGGACTGAGAGAGACATATAACATTTATCTATGTTTAACGTGACATTGCTTACATGTTTTTTTTTTCACATTGAACTGTAATACTATCATGTAATATGACCTTCTAGGATAAGGACTGATCCAACCTAAGCCACACCCCCATGACCTCAGCATGATGGATTGGACCTGGCACTCCTACAGGGAGGGGCAGGTGAGGAAAACGCTCATATCCAAAACCCTTAAATACCTTTTGTCTAACAGTTGTTAATCAGTAAGTTTGGAGCAGCCCTCATCTGCCAGAAATAAAGAACACCTCGGACTACAATCACAACGCTAAGATTGCCTTCTTTAACTGGCTGTACTATGTGATAATTTGATAGAGATTGTACTAACCCATTTTAAACTCCCAAACAGGTAAAGAAGCTAACATCCAGCAGACCACCAATACCACTAACCAAGGATACCGAAGGTTATAGTACACTGAAGGCACAGAATAAAAGGCTGGACACGCTCATGTAAAAATTTTCACACTTGTCATTGTACAGTATGTTGGCAGTAGGAATGAACAGAAATGATTAGGTGCTCTACATTCTGAACTATAAGTGTGGACTGCACCTGTCATCATGCAGTGTGTCAGCAACAGAGATGCCCCACAAGTTGTAGACATTCTGATATATCATAGCCATCATTGTGGAGTATGTTGACAATATGGATTTACAATGAGATGCAAGCAATATAATTTTCCTGGACAGATGCATTGTGTGGTACATATATAGGCCAATACGTTGACCAGTGCAAGGTGAAGCACTGCTGCACTAAACATCTGCATTTTGCTGATATCTGCAATACGGCTTATATCTCTTGCATTGTCCGGTGTTTATGATAACCAATCTTGGATAGGTCTTCTATACATGCATGTGCTTCCCAGTTTATAGCAAGCATCTTACTCATAGTAGTAACCTTTGAGGAATTGTTTCCCCTCCTGAAACACCCTCTTCTCACTAGGCTCTTCATCCTCTCATGCTGTAAGAGAATTAAACATGTGAATGGCATCACAAGCCTCAGCCTTTATCAGTACAAGTTATACTTGATTCCTCACATGGCCAAGGCTGGTGCTGGATGTCTGTGCTTAGGAGGTGCTGCAGTCATTCTGCTTGTCTGGGTGATACGTCAAACCATTTATGCTAACAGTGTTCCCATTTTCTAGGGTTGTCACAATGGCTGTCAGGACCTAAGATATCCCTTCACTGATAACCATCTTTAAACATCTACTGTGTGTGAAGGGCCTGTACCACGATATGTTGAGATATGGCAAAATGTGGTCAACAAATAAGCATGTTTCCTATTTTCCCTATGCAAATACTCAGGATCTTTCCAAGACACTGTCAGCTTGTTTGTTACAATGGTGGATAAAGATAAATGTGATAACAGTGGTGGATATGGATAAACATGTTAATAATAGTGGAAATGGATAAACATTTTGGTAGTGGTGGAGCTGAATAAACATGTTTATGGTTGGTATGGATAAAGATGTTAGTCTTTTGCAGTCCCTACAGGATAGGACACATCACTGTCAATCATATCCCTCATAAACATGGTTATCACATTAAGTGTGCACTTCATGTGATTATATGGCATTCCTGAAATGAAGGACAGTAATGTGAGAATGCAGACCCAGTTAATCCCATGCAGCAATTAGTGCATGATTTTAAACCAGTGTGATTCATGAAAAAATCTTGACATTACACTCACAGGATAATGAATATTGTTCACATATTGGTCTGCTTTTGAAAGGCCTTGATGCCTACTCTTTTTATGTAGTACCTTGGTATTCAAAACCATTGATTATCATTTTGATACAAACTGTGGTCGGAATCATTAAATTTATTAAATCAGCTCTTATATAAACTTGTTTGCTGTCTGCTGCTCAATGTGTAGCAACATTGTGTGATAGCTGGCACCATACTGCGTTAATGGGCTACATTTTATGCATGCCATTTCAGGCACCATACTATGTTAATGGGCTACATTTTATACATGCCATTTCAGACACCATACTGCGTTAATGGGCTACATTTTATTCATGCCATTTCAGACACCATACTGTGTTAATGGACTACATTTTATGTATGTCATTACAGGCACCATACAGCATTAATGGGATACATTTCATGCATGCCATTTCAGGCACCATACTGTGTTAATGGGCTACATTTTATGTATGTCATTACAGGCACCATACTATGTTAATGGGATACATTTTATGCATGCCATTACAGGCACCATACTGTGTTAATGGGCTACATTTTATGCATGCCATTACAGGCACCATACTGTGTTAATGGGCTACATTTTATGCATGCCATTTCAGGCACCATACTGCATTAATTGAATACATTTTATGTATGCCTTTACAGGCACCATACTGTGTTAATGGGCTACATTCTATGCATGCCATTTCAGGCACTATACTGTGTTAATGGGCTACATTTTATGCGTGCCATTACAGGCACCATACTGCATTAATGGGCTACATTTTATGCATGCCATTACAGATGCTATACTGCATTAATGGGCTAAATTTTATGCATGCCATTGCAGGCACCTTATTGCGTTAATGGGCTACATTTTATGCATGCCATTTCAGGCACCATACTGCATTAATGGGCTACATTTTATGCATGCCATTACAGGCACCATACTGCATCAGTGGGCTACATTTTATGCATGCCATTACAGGCACCATACTGCATTAATGGGCTACATTTTATGCATGCCATTACAGGTACCATACCACGTTAATGGGTTACATTTTATGCATGCCATTATAGGCACCATATTGCGTTAATGGACTACATTTTATGCATGCCATTTCAGGCACCATACTGCATTAGTGGGCTACATTTTATGCATGCCATTACAGGCACCATACCACGTTAATGGGTTACATTTTATGCATGCCATTACAGGCACCATACCACGTTAATGGGTTACATTTTAAGCATGCCATTATAGGCACCATACTGTGTTAATGGGCTACATTTTATGCATGCCATTACATTCTGTCTGATGCACTGCAAAAGCTAGGGCTGTAGTCTAGTTCTGTTGTGGTTGCTCAATGAATGTAATGTAGCAGATACAAAGCATGCCCGGGTTAACCATCATGCATTTCTTACAGGTTCATAGGTTCACAGGTACTTACTAGCCTACTGATCTGTGAAGATCTTACAAAGCCTAGCCTTACATTCCTATGGTAGTAATACCCAGAGATAGACTGAACAAGAATATGTCGGGACATTTACATGTTTCCCCTATCCATGAGAGGACAGGAGTGCTAAACCAGGGGTGAATTTGCAGTTACTCATCCATTCATCCAAATTACATTTGAATAGACTAAGAACAGTACTTTATGTAGAGTGGAAGACAGTTCCATAGAAGCTGTATTCGCTGTAATACATACCTGTCCCTCCAACATACTCTGTTAATTTTGCAAAAGATTGAGATCCCTTTAGTGGGTATTTATGACAACACTGGACTAGTAAATGTGTAATAGGTTTGGCAGAATAGGGTCTTTGCTTTACATTTTACCTCATGGCATGTTTCTTTCCATAGCAGGTGTTGTGAATATAGGGTCTATGTGATAGTTACTGTTTATGTGACACTCTGACCCCCATATGCAAGATGGAAAAAAAAGGATAATGTTGATGCCAATGTTTCTTGCAGTGAGTTGTCTGAAGAGGAAGATGAAGTTTAGTGAGTGGGAGACTGAGGTTTTGTACAATGTTCTCTGACCAGATGGCACCAATCTGATGCGGGTGTGGAAGAAACAGGAAATGAGACAGGGTAAGTGGGTTGAAGTACTGAGTACTGGTGGATCTCAGTACCACTTATGGTCATGACTGGCTTAGCAATGAATATCAGATGGAAAATGATATGAAAGACTATGCCAAAAAGTTAAGTGCAAGATATCTGTTTGCTACAGGAGAGTAGAAGAATGCAACCCTAGGAATGCATCTTAAAGTGGATGAAAGGCTGTTATTGTCAGTGGTCCATAAAGTGTTAGTGAACTGGTATTTCAGGAGTCACTGATTTGGCTACACCTCAGAGGCAGGTTACTGTGTTAATCCTTTAATACATAGATTCACAGGTAGTTACTACGCTATTGGTCCAAGAGCCATTTTAAGCCTTAACCTAAGCTTACCCCAAATTTATCAAAATATAGCTGACGTGTCAATACCAAACCAGGAGTAAATTTACATTTTCCCACCATTTTGTCAAAGTTACATTTGAAAATGGTTAGTGATGAACTTTGCTTCACAATAATGAGAGGCCTGTGATAGAGTGTAATCTTTGAGACACATACCTGTCTCCCCAACATGTCCTGTTTATGCTGAAGATGAGGTTTAGGTGCTTAGATCAGGTATTTCTGATACTATTTGTTTTGTGCAAAAAAATCCATCTGTGTGGGATCAATGAATGTCTTGTAGACTAGGTGTAGATAGGAGACCAAGTACAAGAATAGGGCTTTGAGATGGTCTGCATAGGCCTTGTTGTTTATTCCTATATTCTTTTTGTGAAGAACCTCTGTGGTGTCTCAGGTTGTTTCAAGTGCCTGGTCAGCTACATGCCAAAGTGTGCATTGAACTCAATGAGTGGTCGGATGAGAGCTGAGTACAGTGAAGCAAGGGCCTCCTCAGACCTGGATGCCATGCCCTTACTTATATAGGTGTACAACATAGAATGATTTTCATCACCACAGTAGACACATTGTGGGCAAAGGTCAGGCCACTGTCAACATAATTTCCCCTGATCCTGGACAACTGGGCATACATTTAGGGGTGCACTATCAATGCAGTAATATCTAGTGGTGTTGTCTTTCTAAAGGGTGCTATTATGCATTTTTTCACATTGAGTTTTAGTCCATAGCTCTGACACTAGTTGAAGGATATCTATCCAGGACGAGGTAGGCAGTGTGCACTGTTTTGCTGTCATCCATATTTTTAGTGACCTTCTTGATGAAGTCCACCAGGTTAAGTACACATGATGTGCCTCTGAGAAAACTGAACTGGGTAGGGTCCAGTGTCTGTAGGTTTCTTATGTCATTAATATCAAATCTATGATAGTTCTTTCAATGACCTGGAATATGATGACACTAATCAGTAGCTACCCAGGTTTATAGAAGGCCCCACTTTGTGCAGAGAGATAACCATTGCTGTCATCCATTTATTTGGAATGAAGCTAGTCAAGAGGCAATGGCTGAATACAGATTCTAGCAGGCCTGACAGGTCATTTTTCATGCTATACAATATTCTCGTCTTCTTTTTGTGGATGATTTAAAACTGTATAGTTCATCAGATGTGGAGCTGAAAGCACAACTGCAAGTGGTCAAAACATTTTCAGAATAGATAAGAATGTCATTTGGTCTTAATAAATGTGCAAAAGCAACATTTAAATCAGGAATGCTGCCACACCAAGAAAATATCAGTCTGAGACAGGAATGTGATACAACGAACTTGAACAAGAGGGAGTATATAAACATTTGGGAATTTATGAAGGATCAGTAATAAAACATGAACAAATGGAAACAAAACTCAGTAAGGAATATTTTAGAAGACTAAAATGAATATCGAAACAACCCTGACATCTATAAACAAAGTCCAAGCTATAAACCAATTTGCTCTTCCTGTTCTAATTTACAGTTTTGGGGGGATTGTATGGCCTCAAAAGGTATTGGCTCAGTTGGACAGGAAAACAAGAAAAATGCTTCACACTCACCAAATGATATATAAAAATCAGTGTATGCCAAAATTATATATTCCTCGTTTTGAAGGAGATATGGGCCTCCTTGAAATGGATTACATGTATAGATCTGCAATCGTAGCACTGCACACATATTTGCTGACCTCACAAGACCCAAAACATAGTGAAGTTTTAAAACATGAGGAGAACAAGTCTAAGATGACTTCCTTGCTCAGTTTAGCAGAAGCATATCGGTGTCAAATGGAAATGGAAATCAAACCAGAAGCACACAAAAATCAGGCACCAGCTGAATGCGCCAAAAGAACAAACAGATGAATATAAAGAAAAAGGGTCAGATGAGATGGTGAGAAATGTGGAAAAGGTATAAATATAGTGCAAGTAGAGAAAACTCCTGGGACAACCTCATGTCGGTCAGAATCTGATGCAGGAATGGTTAAGGAGAGATGAATTTTAACCAAAAGATGAAAGGTTAATATTGGTGACCCAGAATAGTGGACAACATACATATTGGTTTACAAAGTCCATTGAATATATGGGAGAAACAGATAAATGCAGGTTCTGTTGCTGCAGGGTGTATAACACTAATGACAGAGGGCATGTATACTGAAAGTCATAATAATGTGGCAAGACTATTGCACTGGGGATTGTGCAAATATTACAATACTGAAGCATTTAAAAATAATTTGAAATATGAGCCACAAAGCAATATAGAGAATAAATGTTTATATTACATGGGATCACCCATTACCAACAGTTTATAAAATAGACCAAACGAAAACAGTCCTTGAACCAGTTTATAAAATAGATGTGAGAAAAACAGATATAGTATTCCATGAAAAAAAAGTAGCGTTGATCATTGAAATTGCTACACCCAGTGATTACAGTGTCACACATACAGAGAGACACAAAGTCACAAAATACCTGGACTTGTAGGCAGAAATGAGAGCAATGTGGAAGAAAGAGACCCAGACAGTTCCAATAGTAGTAGGAGCAACAGGTCTAATAAAAAAAAAAAAAAATTACAGTCATATTTAGATATGTTATCAATATGTGTAACTTCGCATGAATTACAGAAGTTAGTTCTAGGCACAATGCAGGTGCTGCAATTTTGGCTAACATCAAAGACTGAAACAATACTGATTTCATGAACTTTAATCATATTTTGACTTATGACTGGAGTCCATAACCAGCATGGTACTAGAAACCCAAAAGACTTGGAGAAATTAAAAAGAGAGACTGCCATATACTGCTAGCCATTCACTCAGATTGTGTGGAATTGCTGCTGATGATAGCCTGTCAGAGTCACACAGTAGATGACCACCTTGCCACCAGCTGAGAGTGGTCACTCCAGGGGATTGAAATGGTAGGCTTCAAGCCACAGAACAGTAGGCAGGTGCTGTGTCATTAAAAGCACTGCTGCTCCAGGGGGAACATGAAGTTGGAGCCTTCTGTGATGTACATCTATGATGTGCCAGCAATGTGTGCCTACATATTACAGAAGAAATGATGATTGGCGAGTCTGATTTGCTTTCCAATTGCTATTACTATAAGTTGCAATGTACTTTACATTATGCATGCATCAGACAGTATTTTTCTGATAACTGTGATTTGATATAAATATCATCCAAGCACCTGCTGCACCATTGAATCATGCAGCTGCAAAGCCTAGTTCTATCACTGTTGTTATGCAGGGATTTGTAGTGGTGATGAAACTTCAGCCTGCAGGGCAAGTGGATGTTCATTGTCATTAGGTGGAAAATATAAAATGAAGATGGAGCAGAAGAGGTTGTGCAGTATGCAACAAAGATTGAAAATGTAACAGACCTTGGCTGAAGACTACTGCAGAATTCCTCCAGAAACATTCAGACACTAGAACCTCATTTTTATAGTGGACAGATACACCTTCTGTGATGTTATGGCCCCTGTATTGTGCCCGGCTATATGTCATCAGCTGTCATGTTTGTGGTAATTGGATTATTGTGAGCAGCCATTGTTGAAAGGGTTATACAGTACTGCCAAGGAGGTGACCATGAGGGATTAGCTCACTTCAAAAGTTTAGTATTTACTGGAAGACTGGCTTCCATTAGTATTATTCTCAATGTATTATGTGTTATATGGCAATTTTAGTCACATACCACCTGACAATCTGTGCAGTAGTATCCATATCAGTTTACATACACAAGCACATCAACAGTGGCAGGCTTCTGGATTGTTATATATGAGGCATTTATAGTGCCAAGTATACCTTGCTGGTGGTTCACCGTCTGGAATCTCTACATCACTGCAGTCTGCTCAGTCTGTGTCTGTGGGATCCAAATGTATGTTCCTGCATGGGACAGTTCACACTTGAAAAACTGCTGTAAGATGCAGCTAGAAGATGCCTGCAAAACCCCAGTAAAATTCCTGGATGGACACTAGAGGGTCCAGTGCCCAACATAGTTTTAATCAGGGTCTACTTCAGTTAGTCAAATTCACTAATTGTCAAACACCTATTCATTGACCCCTTTTTGTTGAAGTCACAGATCAGCAAATAGACTTTTTCACTGAAACTTTTCCCAGGGATAACCAATGGTAGGCCATCATCTGGAATTTGCCCTTTTTCCCACTGTTGTGTGATTTTGGAGTTGGTATATTTAGTTAGGGGGTGTGGTGGGTGCAGCCCCCCCCCCACATTGGGAGGCGTGGGTAGGTTTTGAACTTTATGATTTTTTTCAACGGTTGCTAGGTTAGCCTACTGTTGGTTATCCCTGGGAAAAGTTTGGATGAAAAGTCTGTTCACTGATTTGTGACTTCGGTTAAGTGATATAGACCCTTGTAGTCATTATTATTCCTGTCAACTGGGGAACTGACTGTCTCTTTGCTCCATATTCCTCCATCCCACCACTCAAAGTACACAGGATATCCATTATTTGTGGATCTATGTGGAAACAGGCAAGAGAATGATGCATGCAGCACTCAAGGCCTGATATTCCATTTAGTATGACAATGACATACGAAGCTGCTGTTGCATTTGCTAATATTATTTTGATATTATTTATAGTGAGGGATCCACATTTTTAGTGATAGTACTAAACTATAATTGTGTTAGCCTTAGACACTTATCTCAGACATGGTGGTAAGCAAATGTTTACCTTTATAAATTATGATCTGGGATGTTGACTGTGTAACAGGTTAATTTGCATATGTGTACTATACTTATTTTGTTAATTGCAGACTACCATTTGGAAGACGGTTGCATTTGTGTCTATGAATTACATATCACTTTGATATGCATTTTCACCTGCATATCTACTTTATGCAGTGTGCACTATGTTTACAACTACTGTACCAAATGTATAAGTATTTATAAAAGGATATTTCTGGAAAATTTTGAAAATATTAACATATTAAAAAGACAATACTAATCAATAGTCAGTTATAATTTTATTTAGTAATTATGTATTTTAATCCATATTACATTTTGTCTGAGTGTATGAAAACTGGTAAGAGGGTGGGGTGCACTGAACTAAAGCTTATGTGTCAGTTTGATATTGTGATTTTGTTACGCAGAAGAAGTGAGGAAAACACGTGTAATTAAAAAGCAGTAATTAACAAATATATAAGAAGCAGTAAAGTACACGATTCAAATAATGTCATGCACTCATTAATGATATGCAAATGACTACTGCTGGAGAGTTTTTAAACACATAATGTTAATGTTTAAAGTAGTGATGAATAAGTAATGCATTTAAAGGGTTATATTCGACCCGTTGAAAAAGCAACTTATCGCACTGTGAAAAAGCCGGAACAGTTGATAGAAAGTCAGCTGACTGCATGTACCGTCTTTTTTAGTGCAAGATTGTGGTACATTGGGGAGTGGGGAATTTAGCCTTTCCCCACTCTATTGCAATGTCAGAGTTGGAATATATAATTAACATGGGTGTAGTGGGAGCAGCCCCACCCTCCTGGAAAACACTTGTTTAAACTATTTTTGTTTGCTTTTCAAACTGCAAATTGCAAGTGATCAATAAGTGTGTTCAATCCCTTGCTGTTTGATAGTTTGAGTTTTTGATGTTGTGTTGTAAACTCATTTAAGGGTATATAACCAATCAGCTCAAGAATATTATTTGTCTGTTGTATAATACAAATAGAAACTTAAAGATAACTTACATAGCCGTGATCTTGACTCTACTAGATAAGGCTTAGATATTTATTAATGTAAACTTACATAAGAAGGAAACATTGTTTTTATGAAGGAATTAATATACAGCAGCTGTATATATGGAGATTTATAAATATGTGTGGGGATTATACTAACCAAAAGAGTATGCTTCAAATTAAGTGTTTTCAAAAATAACAAAACAATTAAAACCACTAACACCTGATAGTCATATGAAAGGAATATATTTAGGATTTAGTAATATAGTGAACTATGACTACAGAAACCATTATTGGTAGATTTGTATGAACTGGTTGGAAATAATACAAGTCTATAACTGCATATTCATTCTAACAACAACAAGCATCATTTAAATATAGCAGACAAATGGAACTTTGTGAAAGTTTTGCTCAAGTGTTAATGATTATGTTTACGTTTATTGTAGCAGATAGAATGTAAATAGAGAAAGTGTATAAGCCTTCACAATAAAGACTAAAATGGAACAGAATGAGAACATTTCAACAGGCAAAAACATCTGAATTAACACCGCTGAATGAAATTCACTAATCCTCTGAGAGACTGGGTCTGAGTAAAGTACATTAGAGAATGGGTGACCCTGTACATCACCACTCTGATTGGAGAATTAACGTTCTCCACCAGGGTGTTTATGTACAGGTAATGCCAGTTGGAAAAATGAATCCACCTCTTCACAGCAGTATATTAAGCTGCCGTGGAGCTCAGACTGAAAGAAAGCTAATGGTTGCCATTATTTTACACTCACTAAGCAGTAATTTTGCTGTTTAGTGAGTATAAAATTAAAAAAAAAAAAAAAAACGCAAAAAGAAAATAAAAAAATAGATAAGTGTGTGCACGTGCTTATGTCTGTGTTTGTTACTGTATGCATGCATGAAAATGAGAGCGATCAGGCCATTATTTGACACTTGTTAAGCAGCACGTTTGCTGTTTAGTGAGTGTAAAATGAAAAGAAATGTAAAAAAGAATAAAATAAAGAAAAGTGTGTGCACGTGTGTATGTGTGGTTATGTCTCTGTCTGCATGTTTGAGTGCACACGTGCTTGCTTGCATGAAAGCAGAAGTGTGTTTGTGTGTGTGTGTGTGTGTGTGTGTGTGTGTGTGTGTGTGTGTGTGTGTGAGAGACAGAGACAGTGAGATCGAGCAGTGGCAGGAACAGTTAAGATGATTGCATACCTTTCGACCTCTTAACTCAAGAAATCATGATAAAACCTAAAATAAAGGGGGAACAAGGCTGAAAAATAGGAACAGATTTTAAATATTGCTCTTACAAAATTAGGAAGTTGCTTAAATAACAAGATTTGTGTTAGCATGCATTTTATGAAGGACATAAAGTCTGAAACTCAAACCTATTATTTAGTGACTTCAATCCCCAATGATTAGAAACAAGCCACACATTTTAGAAGTACAGGATCAAAAAAATAAAGGAAATGTCTGTCTATTTTTTAAAAGTGTTATATTCTGGATGTAAAATACTTCCTCCAACACCATTTACATATACTACAGAAAGTTTGAAACATTAGATGGAGGAACTATTTTATATCAAAAATAATATAGTAATAAAAAGGTAAGTAAAACTCTACTATTTTACAGAAAGACCATTCTCTAAGCACAATGATGCCCTCCAGGGTGTGTGTTAAAATATAAATGGTGCCCTTCCAGGGGTGTAGAGGCCCTTCACCTGTAGCATCGGGTCTCATAGCACCCCCTCAATGGGCATTATTTACACAGTAACACACATCCTGCTGGGCATTATTACTTGCTTATAAACTTTGACGAGCATTGCATTGGATACATTTTAAAATAGCATCTACAAACAGTTTATGTAATATATGAAATATTTTGACAATATATGGCAACTGATACAATAAAAACAGGTAAGAATTTTAACTATAGTACATTTATGCAAATCAAATGAAGTATTGTTGGACATTAAGAAGGAAAATAAATATTTCAAATTGTTGTCATGGGTGGGACTCATAATATGTATAAATAGTATACAACGTAGCAACTCTAAGTACAGGTAGAAATAGCTGGGTAGTTCCTAAAGGCCGTATGAAAATAAAAGAGAAGAAAGAGCTGAGCGGAGGATTTCCAGCCAAAGAAGATTTTATGCATTTCCAGCTCTGAAAGTAAGATTCAAAAAAGAAATGGGGTGGGAAAAAGGTAATAAATCAGATCACATTTGTTTTGTTATAGAACATTGGGGAATTTCACATTCAGTAAAAAAGAAGACAGTATTTTAAAGCAGAAGGGGAGATAATAATAATTCAAGACAGTTTTAAGAGCACAAAAATAAATAAATATATAAAATAAAATATATATAAATACATTTTCAGGGTAAATAAGCAGATCATGAAAAAGGTTAGGGAAATAGAGGGGTAGCAATTTTATTGAAGAAAAGTCTAGGTGTGAAAAATTAAAAAGTAATTAGAAGTGGAGAAGTGAGATGGCCACTATGATTAGGAAGGATTAAAGGTAAGAAATGGGTTATAGTTCATTTATATCCTTCCAACACAGATAACCCCAATTTTTATCTTTTTTTAAATATGGAAAATAAATATAAAGAATATGATAAAAATGAAATAACTGGTATACAATTTATTCCCAGAGCTTGAAAAAGAAAGTTTAGAAAAAGTGAATACAGAATAAAGAAGTAGAATAAAACAAGAGCATTCGCTAAGATGTGACAACAACTGATATTAAGAGTAAAGGTTCAAAATCTGTATCTGAAAGAGATTTTTGTGGTTATGAGGAGAGAGAAAAAGCACTAAGAAGCTAAATATTTAGCCTGGAATTATGAAGGAAAAAATGACATACTGTACAAAAATTGATGGACAATTTTTTACAGCATGGAATGCATCATAGCAGAACTCATTTATGCAGACAGAGGCAATTTAACTGATCTAGACATTGGTATAGCTTTGAGAATGTCTAAGGAACCTAGTAAACTTCTTTGAAAAACTTACATAGGCTGTAACTCCATGCATGCAACTTATCTTGATCTGGCCAAGGGTTTTGACACTATCACCACATTAATATTATTGAAAAATTAAACAAACATAATGTAACCTGTACATTGTCTGCTGGATTGTAAACTGGCTATCCTGCAGATCCCATGTAGTAACAGTTGTTGATAAAAACTGTAAATTTATAACTAGTGGAGTACCTCAGGAATCAGTGCTATGTCCTCTTCTGTTTGGTATTTATTTTGCAGTTGTCAAAACCAATATCGCTTAAGCACGGTGGACTAAATTTGCTGATTACTGCAAGCTGCGCACTGTTATCCACTCATTTACGATTACTAAACTGCTCCAACAAGGGCTGGAATATGCACATACCTGCTGTACTGAAACCTTATGTTAAATGCAAAATAGTGCAGCACAGCACTTCGGCAAAAGGCTTTTCCCACCTCGTATGTTGTAAATGGTACTCCTGTTTAAACAGGGTGATAACAGACCTGGATACTTATGTGGACAGCACACTTTCATTTGATCATCTTGTTTCCACCATAGCCAGAAAAATGCTTCTATCTGGCCCTGTTACTTTCCAAAGTAATAGTTTTAACATCCAAAGAAGTCATTATACCACTGTAGTCTTCCCTTATTAGACCCATCATTGAATATACTGCTCTCTTTGGTGTGTACAAATCTAAACATATTGCTCAACTGGAAAAGCCAAACCCCCCAAAAAATTAAAGGCCTTAAAATCCTTCAATGATCCCGATAGATCAGCCCAACTGTCTTTATACTCAGTAGCCTACTGGCTGTTCTGCATGACCTGTGTCTTACTTTCTGAGCCATGAAAGACTCAATCTTCTGTTATTTCAAAAAACAGTGGCTCTACAAACACCCATACAAGAAACATAAATTTGCACCCGCATATAAGTCAGATTTACTGTGGAATAAGCCTATCTCAACATATTCCCAGCCAATGTAATAAGGTATCACTACAGGTCAAGCAAAGCACAACTTTGTCTGCCTTTAAGGTTAATCTTGATGAATGAATGGGTAATTACAAATTTATACCAGAGTTATCATGTACATCCCTGGTTGATTTGGGATACGAGCACCATTAAGGACTTATAAAGGGTAGCAAGAACTGTTAAGTGAGTTTACATAAAGGTTTATATAGCTAGGCACCTTATGGTCCCTGTGATTGCTTATCTAGTATTGTTTCTGTTAAGGTGAACAGTGAAATTAGTGAATGGGCATGGAATAACAATAACATGTTGGTCTTATTACAGGAGGATATTTATTTATTTGTTAAATGACTAGGTGGGCTGGCGATAGTATTCTTTTCAGACATGACTTGGGCTATCTGCTAGAAGGTAAAGCATATAACATATGTATATTACATATAGAATTGTGACTTGCATGGATGGAATAAAATGCAAACATTTCATATAAAGTGCAGAATTTCAGATTTTATATAGAGCAGATATCATTGACAGTTAGGTACAGGAGGAACTATGTGGGGAAAGTTATACATGGTTTATTGTCCATGTCAACACTATTCAAATTTTGAGAGAATCTGGGTGTGCTACATTTAATGGATGGATTAGAATGACGTGGAATTTATGTGAAGTACAGTTGACAATTTATATTCAATCATTCAGTGTATGTAATCGTAAACACTTGGTCATGTATCGTGCATACAATTAATCCCTTTCCACAGTAAATATTCATCATTTATATATCCTTCTATTCAGGTCTATATTATCATATTGCACGCTCAGAAAAGCGAATGAAAGATAATCAACCACATGCAAGCGAAAGCTTACAATGTCAAACCTTCAGAACAGCGATTATTTTCCAATGGAAAACAATATCTGTTCCAAAAAAAAAAAAAAAATCCCAGTAAAACATTACTTAATGTGGGGGGCTTCCCCCCCCACACCCCTACTTAAAAATACCAACTCCGAGATCACACTACAGTGCCGAAAAAGCAAAGTAGTGAAATAGTCCAAACAAATTCTTTCCCAGGGAAAGAATTCACTGAAAAACCACTTCGCTATTTTGCCTTTTCGCGTTTTACTGTTCAAAAAGATGCATTCAACAATGTACGTCTGTGACGGCATAATAGGGTACCTTCTATTCATCTTAAATTATACTCCAAAATAGACCATCCTCTAAAAATAATCAGAACAGGAGGAAAACAAGGACTAGACCATTGATATTCACTCGTATCCCCTCTGTTCTATATAATGGCAAGTTTGTTCTGACTTTGTGAAACAGTGATGTACTGCCCACTCTCCCTCAGAAACACCTTCTTACCCTCTATACCAGGCTGTAAAACCCAATTTTATATCAGCTAAGTGCTGAGCTACTTAATAAGAAGAGCCAATTTATTTACAAATGTCCAATATTTCATTCTTAACTTCAAAATCCTAAAATTCCTATCTGTTTGCAGTGCATGACACTTAATTCAGTGTCCACCAAACATATACATGACACTGAAGAGTAAAATGTGACCCAACAATGTTGTCTTAAACAATGACCCCAGAATAGTGACACTAAACTGGACCATTGAATCTTAATGCAACAGATCACTTTTTTAGGTGATGGTTCTTCTGTCCACCCATCTAATATATGAATAAGCAATAAAAGGGACAAACAACTCACAAAAAGTATTCCT
Source organism: Protopterus annectens (assembly GCF_019279795.1). Taxonomy (NCBI): domain Eukaryota; kingdom Metazoa; phylum Chordata; order Ceratodontiformes; family Protopteridae; genus Protopterus; species Protopterus annectens. The sequence continues at coordinate 1,735,208,246 of NC_056725.1, read as the reverse complement.
TTAACAGATTACAGGTAATACTATGGCCAGTATGCTGTTCAATTAAATCTTTCGGCAGCTACCACATATGTTAGCTATGATCTGTTATCTAGCTGTTTCATGAGGTTCAAAGCCCAGGGTAGGCTTCCCTCAGCCTGTGTTTGCCTAATGTGTGACTTTGAGAAAGTCCCTTAACCAGACATTGGTCCTTGACAGCATTTGAAAAAGATCCATGTGGATCAGTGCTCTACTCTGGTCACTAAATACTAAAGAATAAATAAATGAAAAATTTTAATAGTAAAATAAAAAATAAACCAAACCCCTCTTTTTCATCTCCACCTGTCCACAATAAGAAGAAAAACCAGCAAAGAGTTGGTATCCTTGCCATATTCCTCAGTTATATGTGGGTATCTATCAGATATCTTTCAAATATCAATGCTAATATAATTAATTATACAAAACATCTCACTCCATAATAGCAGACCAGTGTACATAATTAACATAACTTCAGGCACAGGAGAGCACCACACACACACACACACACACACACACACACACACACACACACACACACACACACACACACACACACACACACACACACACACACACACACACACACACATTTATTTGTTGTTAAGTGAATAATGAATAATATCTCAGACATCATCCCTAACAGGCTTGACCATCCAAGTGTAATGCCACTTAGGCAACAGATTCATTAGTTCCAATGACCAATGAACATATTTATTACATAGGACCATCTTTATAGTCATTAACACCAGTGAATCTTATTGGGCTTTTTACCCACAAGTCTTCACATTGCAGCCAATGTGTCCTACTAGACCATTTATTATCAACCTCCTAGGGTGTTCCTCATATCAGATCATAGTATAAATAGCTTGTTTAATCATTTAAAAACATTTTTCAAAGGAAACATTAAGTTTATGAGGAACTCACTCTCACTAATTACTAGCATAACTTTCATGTGCACTACAAAATTATTTACTGTTTGGAATTCAAAAATACAAAGAAACTCTCAAATGATCAGCTAAAAATTGTAGTTTCTTATGTTATCAGTTTATAGTCTGTTCCTTCTGAAGTGCCCTTGGGAAATTATTATTAATAAATAGAGATTCTTAGCCTTGTACATCACAACATACCTCAAAATTCAAATGGCCTATTGATCACACTTGTTTTGAGATTATTATACACTTTAAATCAGTCATCGTGAAAAAAGCAGGGGGTTCAGAATTAATTATAGTATCACCATAACATACCATCTTATAAGATAATCGAATGAGTTCAAAACTTCATGAGATATTGAACAAACAATAACATCAATACTATACTTATCCTTTGTATCACTCCTATATAAAGTCTTTTAAAGCACTTTGCTCAAATAAACCCATCTCCTGTACACAGTTGTACATTCATAAGCAATTAAATTTCACTTAACAAACATGGGCTCAGAGAGCTCACAAAGTCTAAATATACAACCTGAGTGCCCTTCCCCCCTTTGAAGGTTATTTATTACATGGGCCAAAAACAAATTTATGGAGTAATTGTATTATGAAATAAAAAGGTCACCAAACATTGGAACCTATAGTCTCCAATACAAAGCCTTTCATTCAGTACACTTGTCCAGCATGACATTAATTTCCTTAAAGTTCAGAGTCCACAGAAGTATCCAAATGACCTCTCTCTTCCTATTGCAAGTTCTGCATTCCAATATACATGAAAAACTGTCATACCTTCCCCTTGTTCGAGATCTTGATCTCTGCCTTCTTCTAGTTCAACAATATCAACATAGTTATTATCTTTGTCCAGTTCTAATACCACAGATTCCTCAGTTGCATATTTCTGCAACTACACCATCCCTTGTGGTCTAGCCATTGCCCACTGAGCTGAGGTAAACAGTGACATCACTCCTGGAAAGAAAAAAACACTTTGAGGACCATTGAAAGCAATAGCTTATGTTTTAGCTTATGCAGTTAGCATTCTTTTATAGCAGCTGAAATCCATATCCTTTGCTGCATGGCTGTCTCTGAGAAATCATTATCAACGGCACAGACAGTCCATCAGCCATTATCATCTTATCAGTTCAGCGTAGTTGTGACAAAAAACTGCTCCTTATTAGTCCTAAACTATACAAAAATCACTGTTGGCCATCTATTAGACTTATCTGCTTCCAATGATGGCAATCTTAACTTCTTTCAATACCCACAAATCTCTTGGAAAATTCAATCCATTGTGTTATCATGGTTTTCACAAACTCCAAACAGTCAAATCCAATTTGACTCAAGTGCAAAAGTGTTTATGTTTTGTGTAAACTAAATGGCTGCTTGGTTTTACAGATTTGTGATACAGATCTGGATGTTAGTCAAATTAGGTGAGCCATAGAGAAGAGAGAGTAAAAAGATAAGTGTTAGCTAGGGTAGTTCTACTAGAAGGAGTAAGGAATTTTACTCTGTATAGTAGACTTAGCTTTTGATAAGTTATTTTTATACAGTTTGTATGTGAAGATCAAACCTTAAGTTATTATCTCTGGTGACTCTAAGCAATTTGGTATGGGTAACTGCTTTAGTAGTGGTATTGTTTAGAAAGGTAATGCGGAAGTTACTTTTAGCATTGGCATGCCAAGTAGTTTAGTCTTTTTAAGACTAAGCAAAAGTTGGTTATGATGCAGCCACAGGTCGACTGAGTTGAAGACATTTTGTGTCATGGACTGCAGTTGTAATTCAGGTGAGCAGATGATGAGAGTCAAGTCATCATGCACACTGAATAAGGCAAGCTTGCTGAGAGGAGGTATTGATGAAAATGTTAAACAGCAGTCAACCGAGAATAGGGCCTTGAGGAATATCCATTTTACCTAGGAGAAAAAACTCCAGCTATACTCTGTCACATATCGTCTACTCAGAGGCGATCTTTGCTTAACATACAAGGCCATGTCAAACTCAGAGCTATTGGACATGCTACACTTAAAGAAATCCCAATCCCTCAGAGCCACACGCTCCAGGGATCTAAACCTTGTCATCACAATAAACAAAACATGCTGGAGGGATAGGTTCCTGACCCAGAGACTCCCCAGACTCTGGAATAGATTGCCCATGCATGTCAAGCAGAGTGCCTCTTTGGTCTTCTTCAAAATGAACCTTGACGATTGGATGGGAGAAAGGAAATTCACCCCGGGGATCACGTCAGTCGCCCTGCTAGACAGGGCTCCAGGGAAGTAAATAGTGTGGGAAGAAATAGCCAGGGAATTGTTATGGCTAGGCTTGTATAGGCCCTAGGGCTGATAGCCTAGTACCAACCTATGAACCTATGAACCTATGAAAGAAGAAGAGAACCATTTGACAGATTCATATACTTCAGATAGGTAGTTACAGAACCCTAGAAGAGTTGGTTTGGAAAGACCCAGAGATGGCAATCGAGACAGAAGTTTCTCATCTGACACTGTGTCAAAGGCTTTTGAGAAATATAGAAAAACAGAAGAGATAAACTTTCTTTGGTCTGTAGCCTTATTAATGGTATGAGAAAAGTTGAGGCAAGCTGTATTTGTGCTATGGTGTTGGGGTCAGATAATCATTTTGCAAGAAGTATTGAAGGAGTTGCTTTTGGATAGACTTTTTTTGGGATCTTAAAAAGGGATGGCAAGATGGAATCTGGCCTAAAGTTAGAGATTTTAGAGGAGTTACCTCCTTTATGGAGGGGAATAATGAAGAATGTTTTCCACAGGGCAGGGACATGAGAGCCTTGAATAGATCTGTTAATGAGAATTGAAAGTGGATATGCTACAGAGTCTGCAGCAATCTTAAGGTACTTAGTAGGGAGATATCAGTAGAAGGATAACAGGATTAAAGTTTCTTTAGTAACCATTTAACATACAATGTGGACATTTTTTGGAGACTGAAGGCATGGATGTCAAGACTAGTAGAGTTTTGAGGTAGATTAAATGGTTGAGGAGAGCTGGATGTAAGACACGCTATGATGTCGATGAAGAAAGAGTTAAAATTGGTAGCTCTTTCTGAGGGATATAAGTCCAGACAGGGATTTGGTGATGAATGAGAGCCAGGTTGAAAATTATTCTTAATTGGGGTCCAGAATTTCTTTTAATTTTTCTTATGATTATCTTATGGGTCACAATAATATTTTTTTTTTTTGTCTAGGTGAATTGGCTTCTTGGTGAGGTTGCACAACTCCTTGTAAAGATGTAAGGTTTGACAAGTTCTATTTTTGTGCTATTGTTTCCATGTTTTGTTATGTTTTTACATGAGAATTATTGTAGAATGAGACAGCAAGGGGAGTTGACTATTTTTTACTCTTTTATTTCTGGTAGGGGCAAGGATATTTAAAGTATTCATAAATATATTGTTGAATTTGTTGACAGTTTTGCCTAGGGGTAGGGTTTTGAATGGAGACAAGCTGACAGATTTTAGTAGATTATTGAGTGTATCAGGATGAAAGTTAAAAAGATTTTGGGTAGTTTTATACTGATGATTTTTTTAGCTGGTTGGTGATTATTGGGAATACATGGTGATGGTCACTAAGGGACTCAGGATGAACCCTTGAGATAGCATACTTGCTGGGGTCAGAGACAAGTATCCAGTCAAGGACAGAATTTTTATGATACACTTTGTTGAGTCAAGTAGATGAAGAGATCAGATGTTTAGTTGGGGAGTTAGATGTCACAGATAACCAGTCAATCTTAACATCGCCTAAGATAATGGTTTCAGTAGTAATATTTGTAGTTATCTAGTAAAGTATTTCTTCTAATAAGCTAGTGTTATTACCTGACAGTATGTAGAGGGCAACGATATAAAGCCTTCTTATATTTATTAACAGTGAGAAGAGAGATAAGAAGTTCTGCATTTTGGAAGGCTGGTATGTTAGTTTTGAGGGGTGAGAAACTTAGAGAGTTATTATATACAATTGCAACACCTCCTCCTTTTTTGTGTAGTCTGTCACATCAAAGTAGATTGTAGCCAGCGGATAGAATTTCAGAATCTTCTATATGGGGTTTTAATCATGTTTCAGTAATGACAGTAATATCTGGTAAGTATTGAATAAACCATGCTTGTAGCTCTGTAACTTTGTTTAGAATACTATGAATGGTAATGGAAGTAGGGGAACATTTTGTGAGTGTTGTTTAGGAGTTAGGGGGAGAGGATAGTGGAATGGATGAGGCTGAGGGTTTGGTGCTGGGATGGATGTTACCACAAAGGCAGGTAAGAAGAAAGGACAGGGATTAGTTAATTTTTTTATAAAGTATATGAATTTATTCCAGGTTATGTCAAAATGAACAGAATGCTTAGATGTTTTGTATTTGAAAAGGTGAATAGGTTGGACATTAAATATATTTGAGGAAGTAGATATGAAGGAGGGTTTAACCTGAGTATAGGTAGTGTGGCTGGTAGTGTGTGAGTGTGAATAAAGTGTGAGAGTACCATGGTAGGTAGTAAGGTGACAGAAAATGAATAGTGGAGCTTGAAGATGCATACAGATAACATGGTAGATGGAGAGGACTATGGAGTAGTTTAGGGGAGATTATAGTTGAATAAAAAGGAAAATGTGTTAAAGGAGAAGGGAAGAACATGAGAGGAAAAATAAGTGGAAGTAGAAATGGCTGAGAACCATTCACTGGTTACTGTCTTCACTGTGTTGGGTTTAGTATCCACAAGGTGTTCCTCACCCTCTGTATGATTTTCTCCTAATCACAAGTGCCAAGCACAATTTAATGCAAAATATATACTTTCCCAGTTGTACATGACAGAGAGGTTGAAGGGAATGACCAGCCTCTTGAAGCACTGTAAGACTTCCATAAACATACATATTTTATTGTCTGTGACCTGGAGGATTTTAGCATTGGCTGGTGAGTTTAGAATATTTATGAGGGTACAGTTACGTTTTAGGAAGATCATTTTGACTTAAGGGTCTAGTGGCTTCATATAGATGAGGTTGATAAGGTAACTGTATTAACATAGCTTACTGTTACATACATTTTGTGTGTGGTGATCAAAATTTAGTTGGCAATCAAACCAGACCCCCATGTATCTTTGTGTGATGACTTGAGGGATGATATAGTCTGAGTGGCCTTTTATAGTGATGTTGCAAGCTTATGTCTACTTTTTGAAGGGGACATTGAAGAGTGGTTTGGTACACTTATTACTAGTTTCTTATGTAAGTCTAATTCCAGAATTTTAAGTCTTGTTAGGTTACATTTTTTCCCAGTTGCTTTATAGAGGTAGCTGAATGTTATAGAATATGACCATCTGCATACACAGTGCAAATTATGCTGGGTGTACCAGTGGGGCTAAGTTTATATATAGGTAAAAGAACAGAGGTCTGAGCTCAGACCACTCTGATATTCAGCACTGATTATACTTGTAGCTGAGATTCTTTTTTTTTTTCCTAGGGACTGTCCTGAAGGTTCTTTGTGACAGATAATTTTGAAACCATGACAGTTTGGTGTTGCCTAATCCAGCTAGACATTCTATATACAGTTATGATATGCTGCCTCGAATGCCCACTTCTCATCTACGAACAGCCCATCCATGTGTTGACATTTTCCAAAGCTGAAGCAGATTTAGATTATCTTGGTAGGTGGCTGTACTACTACTAACACCTTGCTATTAAGCCATGTTGGGTATCTGAAAGGATTTTTTATTTGTTTATATTTCATATAATTGTCTGTAGATGATCTTCTGTAAGATTTAACTAAGGTGATACATATTTGCTATTGTGTGATAGTCAATTGCCATGGAGGGAATTTACTTTATTTATTAGTGTAATTGTAGCACTCTTGAAGATATGTGGTATTATGCCTGTGGTGACTGTTGGACTGTAAATGCATTCACTCAGTTTATAGATTATTTGTCTTGACAGCTTTTGGAATATTAGGTGCGGCATTTGTGAGAGGTTAGTTGGCTTTTGCATTTGTTTGTGTCTTGGCCTTTTGTAGTTTTGTAATGTGCATTTGATGACTAGTTTAAATGGAAAAGTGAGGTGTTGGTTATGTAGTTAGTCAGTGGGGTTTAGTGTATAGTGGGAAGCTGTTGAAATAATAGTTTAGACTGTTTGCACTCTGAGTGACTATTGTTGCTAGTGCTAGAATGTCATTTAAGGTTTCCTGTGGAAGAAAGTTTTGTTTATTTTCTTTAAAGTGTATCTGAAATTCATCTGAAATTCTCCAGGTGCAACTAACACTAGGTAAGACTGCAATCCAAATTGTAGCTTGCTACAGATCCCCCACCATGCCCCAAGATTCCCACTACACCTTTCTAAACATACTGGAAAATATTAGGATACAACCAAACACCCTAATACTGGGTGATTTCAACTACCCTGCCATTAACTGGGAAAACTACTCGGGTACCAACTCCTTTTCCCAACAGTTCTTGGAATTCATAAATTCCAACGCCCTGGATCAACTAATCCATTGTCCCACCAGGGGCTCCAGTATCCTAGACCTGGTCATTACCAATGTGGGAGATAGATGCTCCACACCAGTGGTCACCCCCTCATTGGTCAGGTCTGACTATAAGCAAATCACCCTTGACATCCACAACCCACTCCCACCCCCCAGTAAGGAAACCTCCTTAAAAAACTTCTCCAAAGCCAACTTCATGCTACTGAAGTCAGAAGTGACAAACTTCATGACACCCATGCAGACGGGATCTGAAAGTTTGACTGCAGAATCCTACACTAAGGCACTGTACGAGCACATCCACTCGTGCATGAATTGTGCCATCCCAAATAGAACCAAGATGCTCTTCTCCAAAAAAAGGAAGCCAATCTGGTGGTCCCCTGCTATAAACAAACTATACAACAGAAGGAAGAAACTGTTGCAGAAAAGAGGAAAATCCCAGGATGTAAAAAACTCCCTCACCAGCCTCAGTAAGAAGCTGAGATTCCTCATAAAATCCTCAAAAGCTAGTTAGGAAAATAAAATTGCCAAAGATTCCAAAGACAACCACAAGGTATTCTATAGTTATGTCAAGAATCTTAATGGCAATGCTCAGATCTGCTCTGAGCTACAACAGAATGGCATTAAATATACTGATCCCAAGGATATTGCCAATATCCTGGCAGATTGATTTAGTGCCAACTTCACCCCCTCTCACCCCCTAAAGGGCCCATCTCAATACCAAAAGTTTGCCAAATTCCGGTAATCACGGCTGCACAGGTAGAAACCACACTCTCCAAAGCTAAGAATACAGCATCCATGGGACCAGATGACATCCCAGGCTGTGTACCACATGAACTACAAAATGAACTGGCACCTCACCTAAGTGTCATGTTTAATCATAGCCTCACCTCAGGCTTCGTGCCCACTGAGTGGCGCACAGCTATAGTTATCCCACTCCACAAGGGGGGGGGGATCCGCCTTGGATCCTGGGAACTACCATCCCATCAGTCTGACAAGCCTGATCTGCAAGGGCATGGAACACATTATCATTGAACATATAAACAAAGACATCAGCAACCTTCAAACACTGGACCCCACCTAGTTTGGGTTTGTGAAGGGCCGATCTTGTCTCCTGATTGACTTCTTCGAATCAGTCGCCAGAGCTGTGGACGAGGGTAAGGCAGTCCACATAGCCTATCTGGACCACACCAAGGCCTTCGACACCATCCCCCACTCTGGAATCATAGATAAACTTACTAAGCTGGGCATAAATCCCTACGTCACTCGATGGGTTGCCAACTGGCTTACTGACAGAACTCAGACTGTAAAAGTAGCCGACTCCAAATCCAGCTCTAGACAAGTGACAAGTGGAATACCTCAGGGTTCAGTCCTAGGACCACTTTTGTTTGGCATCTACTTCTCTGAAGTACAGGAAACACTAAGGGACTCTGGCTAACAAAGTTCGCAGATGACTGCAAACTGGGAGCCATTATTGAATCCCCATATTATGTGGATATTCTACAAAAGGGCCTTACAGAAACAGATGCCTGGTGCCAGAGCCATGGGCTCAAGCTTAATGCCAAGAAATGTATAGTTATCCCCTTTGGAAAAAAAAACATGTACCCATGAATTACCACATAGGTGGCAGGACACTAAACATCGAAAGTGTGATGAGAGACTTAGGGACACAGGTGGACAGTGGTCTCACTTTCAATAACCACATCGCCGCAACAGTCAGGAAATCCTTCTATGTGGTGCACCTCATCACTAAGGGCTTTTCATCCAGAAAAAAGGAGGTCATTGTCCCACTATACTCATCCCTCATTAGACCCATTATAGAGTATAATGCCCCATTTGGTATGTACCTCACAAGACATCTGCAACAGCTGGAAAGGCCACAGAAATACCTCACTAAAAGAATCACAGGCCTAAAGCAGATGCCATATGCTGACTGTCTAAAAAAAACTCCAGCTTTACTCTGTGGCATACCGTCTACTCAGAGGCGATCTCTGCTTAACATACAAGGCCATGTCAAACCCTGAGCTGTTGGACATGCTCCACTTAAAGAAAGCCCAATCCCTCAGAGCCACACACTCCAGGGATCTAAACCTTGTCATCACAATGAACAAAACATGCTGGAAAGATAGGTTCCTGACCCAGAGACTCCCCATACTCTGGAATAGACTGCCCACACATGTCAAGCAGAGCGCCTCATTGGCCCTCTTCAAAAGGAACCTTAATGATTGGATGGGGGATAGGAAATTCACCCCGGGGATCATGTCAGTCACCCTGCTAGACAGGGGTCCAGAGAAGTAAATATTCTGGGAAGAAATATCCAGGGAATTGTTATGGCTAGGCTTGCATAGGCCCTAGGGCTGATAACCTAGTACCAACCTATGAACCTATGAACCTAAGTGTCTGTTACCACAGAATCATTTTTAGGGATTGTTATTATGCTGTTTACTGAACTTAGTTATAGGAGGACTTAATAGTGTTTCTAGATATTCTGGCATTTGCGTTTAGCTCTTTGTATAAGTTTGTATTTTACTAACTCTGTTGGATTGACATTCATAGTTTCCAGGCATTGTCCCTACTTTTCAGAAGTGATTTTATTTCTGGTGAGCCAGTGACAATGCTGTTTTTACTCTAATTTTACTGAGGGCACAGCAGGTTGGGTCTGCGTGTTTTCATTATTTTCTTTGTATGCTCATCTCGCTGGCTTTTGCATCATTAAACCACTTACCAGAATCTGCATTGTTTTTAGAGACAGCATTGTATCTTATCTTGTTTTTGCATTGTAGATACATGTTTTAGTTTATCATTTCATGCGTTACTGATGTTGGTGTTGTACTGTGGTTTCTACTTGACGGTTTCTAAAATATAATCTTTAAGTGCTGCATAATTAATAAATAAGTCAGTGAGTAATCAGTCAGATCCAAGAATTGCTTTCCTGCAGAGTCCAAATAAATAGGCTGCAGAAAGCAGGGCAAAGTCAATTTTCTTCCATTAATTTTTTAAACAAACTACAATTTCCTCAGTCACATTTAGTCTTTAAATTTATAAAAATTTATTTTTCTGAAGGCCAGTTCTTAGAATTCAGCAGTAGGTGTTATGAGCTGGTAATATAACATTTTTTTCTCATAACACAGCTGCCATGACCCACAAGATTTTGCCAAGAACTGAATGAGAGTCCCAGAATAGTAACAGAGGATGTCATGAATAGTGGAAACAAAGTAAAGCAAATATACATAGCCTGAAAACCTACAGGAAGGCAGTTGCATGTTGACATGGAAACAAATACATTTTATGTGATGCCAGGCTGCACCTTTCTTTAAAAATAAACTGACTGTGTAAACAGATTAAAGCACAACTGGAAGCAGTTACTTCTCTTCAAGTGATACTTGTTATTTCGGGTAATAATACTATAAATTTTTCATCCGTGTAATATTCCACTTTTAAAATGCAGGAAACAAAAATATAACATTTTTACAGTGATATTAAATGATTTAAATGATGATATTAGATATAGCCAAGTAATTTATATACATATATATGCGTGTGTGTGTGTGTGTGTGTGTGTGTGTGTGTGTGTGTGTGTGTGTGTGTGTGTGTGTGTATATATATATATATATATATATATATATATATATATATTTAGGTGAGCTAAATTATGCTATATAGATTTATTAACTAGTTCATTAGTTCATATGTGAAGCAGACTTGGCTAAGTAACTTAAAATATATCTTAAAAACGATCAGCGAACCAGTACTTCACGAAACATCTAATTATGTACATTGCTTGAGCATGCGGCTGACTTATTGTTATTTTATTTATCATATTTTTTATTTCCTAGACCTCAAATGTACCTTCTCAGAAGTGACTCAACTGTACTGGCTGGTCAAGTGTATGTCATGCAATAAGTAAAAGGAAATTAAGGGACCCAAACCCAAGACTACATGATGAGTTTTGTTAACAGTTTGTAATCTTAATCCCCTAAAATAAACTTTCCAACAATTTACTCATACCTACATGTGATGTTCTTTTCACAGTACATGCAGGTTTATTACCAATATATCAGTTATGATCTTTTTATATATGATAAGTAGTTCCCAGTCAGGTAATTATCATAGCTTATTCACTGACCCAACTGCTTGCATGTCTCATGGGTTTCCTAAGGTGATTGAATCATGAGTCACTGAAATAGTTACATTAACCCATCTAACTGAAATGAAACCTTATTGAAATCAGAGTTTGTTGCAATACCAAATATTGAACAGAGAGAAATAAAATGTGAAAATCTGGGATCATATTCTAAATGGATAATATGTTATAACATAATATAATACAATATAATATAATATAATATGATACATGCTTTGTAAAATAATACTAATATCCCCCCTGCATACCCTCGTGTTAGGTTCTACTGACACTTCCAGACATTATTACAGCTATGAGATCATGCAACCACAAGGAAGGGAATTAAATTATTAGAATTCCTCTTAATGTGCATGTTTAACCTTGGAGCTGTAATATTAATATTATGTGTGTGTGTGTATGTGTGTGTGTGTGTGTGTGTGTGTGTGTGTGTGTGTGTATAAGACAGAGTCTTCCACATGTGAGTAGAGTAGAGGATATGCCTCATCGGACTTTCCCCATATATGAAAATAAATAAATAAATAAATAATCATTGAGTCACTTACTGTCAATAGAAGAAGTCACACTGTGGCTGATTGTGAGCTGCATTATACATATTTATTGACTAACTGATTGATTGATTTATTTTATTTCTCTACTGGGATAGTCTGTCTGAGCCAAGGCCCATTTTTATTGTAGGCCCAGGAAATAAAACTCCACTGATTAGTAAGTTACATATCAAAAAAAAAAAAAGATGGAAAAAGAAAAAAAAAATGCTATACATAACATTTCCAATTGTTTTAATTTTTTAATACGTCTCTCTCTCTCTCTCTCTTTATATATATATATATATATATATATATATATATATATATATATATATATATAGGCATACACTGAAATATATAACTAGGTTATGATTATAGGAATCATAGGAAGTTTCATGGCTACTGAGTCTTTGCCAGTTCTCACTTTAGACTGTACTGCCTTTCTTGAGGAGAACTTGGCCAGTCATGCCCTGGGTCTATTTATGAATACCCATCCAAGTATCCAGGCCCCGTTTGAAGGAAATAGTGTATCACATTGCTTTATCTGCAGGTAGCCTATTTGAGAAGTAAGAGAGAAGTTACCATTTGTGAGAATCAAGCCCTCGACCAACACAACTACTAAAAACCAGCCTCCAAAAAGTGATACAAAATGATCTTAAAGATTTTCGGCTTTCCCGGTTAGGGGTCGCCACAGTGGAACTCCGGTCCGCTCATGATTGGCAGTAGATTTTTACAGTGCCGAGTTGCCAGCCCGACGCCTAACCTTCAAAGAAGGCACGCCCATTCACGCTCACACCTACCTACATGTCTTTAACATCACTCGATCGCGGGGAGGAAATGCAGACTCCACACAGAAGGCGCTCCAGCCAAGAATTAAATGGGAGAAGCTCTTGCTGTGAAGCGACAATGCTAACCACTGCACCACTGTGACTGGTGAAACAAAATGAACAAACTGCTAAAATCACCAAGAAGTACCACCAGGAGTGTCATAAAAACAAGATTTTAAGCACCACAGGTTAAGCGCTTTCAACCTTGTTAGAAGGCCTTCCTCAGAACAAATAATCTTATACACCAAAGCCATTTTTAAAATCCTACCAATTAAATATCAGCCAATCAAGTGAACATTTAACTAAGTGAACATTCAAAAATTCTGACAAATCCTTATTTAAAAAGACACACACCTGTGTAAAAACTTTAAACATACAATCAATAAAAAAGTAAAAAATAACAATAGTACATATATTTATCAAAATAACTTTCTTGGGTGGCGTAAGCTATGGTACCTTGCTGGCTAGGCTTACATAGACCCTTGGGCCGATAGCCTAGTAGCTACCTATGAACCTATAAAAAATAGTTATATATATATTTTCATTTACACTTGTCATAACTAAACTAACTAACTCGGATATCCCTTGTTGCTGCTCCCATGCCTTGTATATAAGAAAACCTCTCTAGTTTAAAATCCTCTATTGGGAATGCTCTCTGTAGTGTTCCACCTCACCTTTAAGTGACTCTCCTCTACTCCTTCCCATTTACTGAGGATTTGGTATAATGGATAGCCGCTTCCTGGTCATCTCTGTTTCTGGCCTGGTGGATATGGGCATCCTGAGGCAGTGTAGTAACTGCCAAATGTTCACTGACAACCATTTTTATTTTAAAGTAGACAAACACAGTGAGTGAGAGATGTAGAGACACAATGTCATTGGAAGTAAAGCTCTCACATACACACTTGAAAAATGCAAACCAGGCTGTTAGCATTACACACAAAACACTCACTGCCAACACTAAGAAACAAACATTTAGATCCACATATGCAGAGCTACTGACTTGTAATCTACTTAAACCTCCAAAACCTCTTAAAAGCATCTCTCAGTGGCCCTGCACACACACTCAAAAAGACAGCACCTCACAAAACACATAACTCTGAAAATCATAGTAGCCCTTCTTCCAAGCCCATAAGGCAACAAACCACACAACCAAACAGTCTAGTTATTGGAGATTCCATTTTAAGACTTACTGCTGTCCCCCCTTAGCAGGCTAAACAAGGAGACAATCACAGTGAGCTGTCTGCCTGGAGCCAGGATCCTCCAGATCGCACATGCACTTAGGTCTTTAAACCACATGTACCAGTATGACACGGTCATTGTCCAATGGTTGCATAAACGACCTAAGACATACCTCATTGCACTATATGAAGAGAGACATGATGGAGCTCTCTGAATATGTGCCCCAGGCATGTATGAATCTAGCCTTGAGTAGCATCCTACCTTCATTTATGATGATGCCACAGTACCAGCAAAAAATTATTGACTTCAACAATTGTCTTACTTTCTGGTATCACAACAAGGGGATCCAATATCTGTCAGCCTGGGGAGACATGATCGACAAACCATGATGCTTTGCCAGACATGATTTATACTTGGCTTCCAGATACTGGCAAAAACTTTATCTATCCCCATAGAGTCTTTTTTAGGTTGTGCCAAGTTGTTAAACACTCCAGCGTAAGAAAATTCACTCATGACTACTGAACGGTAATGCTGCTCAGTGCTAGGAGTTTAAATAAAAAACTGAACTCCATGGAAACATTCCCCACCCTGGAGAATGCAGACATACATGCAGTCACAGAAACATAGTTCAGAACCATAGAAAGCGCCCCAGCTGTCAAAGACTACAATGCCTTTCATACATTTAGATCCCCCTCAGCTCAGGGTAAAACAAAGGAAGAAGGTGTATCAGTGCTCATAAAGGACAAGCACACTGTTAGACTGGTCCAACAACATGACTCACTTGAGCTACCCATGCCCATCTAACCATAGGTGTTACCCCCATCATATCCTTGCTAGCTATAGATCACCTGACATGAGTCTGGAAAACCACACCTCCTACCTAAACCTACTAGAATCTCTTAACATTCAGCCTAACACCATACTTATGAGTGACTTCAACTACCCCTCCATAAACTGGGAGACTTATATTACCCATAATTCACTTGCTCAGAGGTTTTTGGACTTCGTAAATGCAAACACCCTAGAACAACTAGTTAGCTACCCAACTAGAGGTACAGATATCTTAGACCTTGTAATCACGAACATAGGGAATACTGTTCCCTCCCATGCATTAACTCCTCCCTGGTAAGATCTCGCCACAAAATTATATCCTTTAGTATTAAAACTAACCTAAAACCCCCATCAAACTCCAAACCTGTTAAGAACTTTGCTAAGGCCAATTACCTCAAACTAAGTGACAGCTTATTAAATTTCCAAATCCCTCCGAACGTGGATGGTACTGAGGCCTACTCTGAGCTGTATACAAAAACACTGTACAACCACTTTCATAGCTGCATAGAGGAGGCAGTACCTCTCTGAGTCAAACCTATGATTACTGTCAAAAAATAAACCACCTTGGCGGACCCCTAGCATAAACAGGCTATTAAACCAAAGGAAAAAAAACCCTCTCCAAGGCCAAGAAGGAAGAGACGAATGAGTGCAAAGACACTCAACAGTCTAAACAAATTAGCGAGCTTGTCAAATCTGCCATAGCAAACTATGAGGCAAAGATGGCCTCCCAGGTGAAAGATAACTATAAGGCTTTTTAAATTATGTTTGTAACCTCAAGGAAAATGCTAAGCAATGTGCCGAGTTAATCATGAATACAACACTTGCATCCAGCCTGACAATATATCAAACCTGCTGGCCAGGTCTTTACTGAAGCCAAAAGCACAGCCTCCATGGGTCCTGACAACATTCCGGGATGCTTCTTAAATAGCTTTAAACAGAATCTATCAGGGCCACTAGAAACCCTCTTTAACCACAGCCTCTGAATGGGCTTTGTCCCAGAGGTATAAATGTATCACCAAACATCATCATATTGGGTGACTTCAACTACCCGAATATAGACTGGGAATATTACTCAAGCCCTAACTTTCTAGCCCAAAGGTTCCCGGAGTTCATAAATTCAAATGCCATGAAACAACTAGTCACCGTCCCCACAAGAGGAGAAAATATACTAGATCTCATCATCACAAACATGGGGACAAAATGCTCCACACCGGAAGTATATCCCTCTTTGGTGAGATCAGATCATAAACTAATCTCACTAGAAATCCACATCCTGCCCCCACCCCAAACAAAAAAGACCACAGTGAAGAACTTCTCTAAAGCAAGCTTCACACTACTCAAGACAGGTGTGGTATCCTTCAAGGCCCTACGAGCCAATGGAAACCACAACCCAAGCTGCGGAAGCCCTTACAAATGCCTTCTATGAACACCTTCAGGACTGCATGGATCAGGCAATCCCAAATAAAACCAAGACTCTTTCCACCAAGGGCAAACGTCCAGTCTGGTGGACCCCAGCCATAAACAAACTTTACAATAAGAGGAGAAAGCTATTACATGATAGAGCAAAATCCCAAAAGGGAGGCATCTTTGATCAGTACTAGCAAGAAACTACGATCCCTCATAAAATCATCCAAGGCCAACTTTGAGAAAAAATTGCCATAGATTCAAAAGACAATCATAAGGCCTTCTTCAGCTATGTCAGAAACCTGGGTGGAAACTCCCAGATATGCTCAGAATTAGTCCAAAATGATACAAAAATCACTGAACCCACAGACATTGCCAACATACTGGCAGACAGGTTCAGCGCAAACTTCACCCCCTCTCCCCAAAAGGAGAGATAACTATCCCAACAGAGTGTAGCCTCCCAGACATCTCAAATGCGCAGGTGAAAGCTGCTCTCTCTAAAGCTAAAAACACAGCATCAATGGGACCGGATGGTGTCCCCGGCTGTGTGCTACATGAACTCAGTGAAGAACTAAACCCGCACATAAGGCAGCTGTTTAATCTTAGCCTTACCACAGGATATGTGCCCAAGGAGTGGCGACGGCAACTGTGGTCCCACTCCACAAAGGCGGTGCCTCTACTGACCCTGGTAATTACCGCCCCATAAGCTTAACAAGCCTGGTCTGCAAAGCTATGGAGAGGATCATAATGGAACTCATAAACAAGGACATAGGGGACTTGCAGACCTTGGACCCAACCCAGTTTGGCTTTGTCAAGGGCAGATCTTGCCTTTTGAACTTGGTCGACTTCTTCGAAACAGTTACCAAGGCCATTGATGAGGGAAAGGCAGTCCATACAGCCTACCTTGACCTTGCAAAAGCTTTCGACACAATACCCCACTCGGGTATCATAGAGAAACTTACCAGCTTAAATGTAAACCCATATGTCACAAGATGGGTTGCAAACTGGCTAAAGGACAGAACCCACAGGGTTAGAGTTGCTGGAGCCATGTCAGACTCCAAGCCGATTACAAGTGGTGTCCCACAGGGCTCAGTCCTTGGCCTCCTATTGTTCGGCATCTACTTCTCAGAAGTACAGGCAAACATAGGAGGACTATGGCTGACAAAGTTTGCGGATGACTGCAAACTGGGTGCCATAGTGGATAGTACATTGGACACAGACATCCTTCAGAGGGTCTCACGGAAACTGATAGCTGGTGCCAGAGCCATGGCCTGAAGTTAAACGCAAAAAAGTGTATAGTCATACCCTTCGGGAAAAATAAGGTAACCCCAAGCTACCATATAGGTGGCAACCCACTAAGCACAGAAGAGGTTATCAGGGACCTGGGTACCCAGGTTGACAGTGGCCTCTCGTTTGACACTCACGTTGCTAAAGTGGTTCGAAGACCTTCTACATTGCCCATCTGATCATGAAGGGATTCACATCCAGATCAAGTGAGGTCATTGTTCCCCTGTACTCTTCACTTATCAGACCAATGATCGAGTACAATGCCCCATTCAGGATGTATCTCACCCGACACCTGCAGCAATTGGAGAGACCCCAAAAGTTCCTCACCAAAAGGATAAAGGGACTCCAAAACCTGTCATATACTGCCAGACTGAAGAAACTCCAACTCTATTCAGTTGCATACCGTCTGCTCAGAGGTGACCTGTGCCTGACATACAAGGCCATGACCAACCCGGAATTAATGGACATGCTCCACCTCAAAAAATCCATATCCACCAGAACCACTAGAGCAAGTGACTTAAACCTTAGCACAGATATAAATAGGACATGCTGGAGGGATAGATTTATCACCCAGAGACTCCCCATGCTGTGGAATAAAATCCTGGTCCATGTGAGGCAGAGCACCTCGCTGGCTCTGTTCAAGAGAAATCTTGACCGGTGGATGGGAGATCGTAGGTTTACCCCGGGAATCATCTCTGTGTCACTGCTGGACAGCGGCACAACAAACTAATGGGCACATTATTTCTAACATAAGGGGTGGCGTAAGCCACATAACTTTGGGCTAGGCTTATAAATGCCTTAGGGCAGATAGCCTAGTATAAACCTATGAACCTATGAACCTATGAATGGAGGACTGCAACAGCCGTCCCTCTGCACAAGGGGGTGGGCCCATAAACTGACCCAGAGAACTACAAACCCATAAGCTTGAATAGTCTTATCTACAAGGCCATGGAGAGAATTATCATGGGCCTGATCAATAATGACATAGGAGTCTTCCAAAAACTAGAACAGACCCAAATTGGCTTTGTCAAAGGGAGGTCTTGCCTGCTCAATCTGGTGGACTTTTTTGAGAAAGTCACCAGGGCCATGAATGAGGGTAACATTGTACACACCACTTATCTAGATCTGGCTGAAGCTATCAACACAATCCTCCACTTGGGGATCATAGATAAATGTACTGAGTTAGGCATAAACCCCTACATCATCAGATGGCTAGCCAACTGGCACGCTGACAGGACACATGTTGTCTAGATAGGTGAATCCACGTCTGATAAGAAACCTGTTACTAGGGCTTAGTGTTGGGATCTCTCCTGTTTAGTATCTACTTCTCTGAAGTGAAGGCCAATGTGGGGACCTCAGGCTCACCAAGTTTGATGATGACTGTTAGCTGGAAGCAATCATTGAATCCCCAAATGATGTTGATATCCTACAAACAGGCCTAAAATGACAAATGACTGGTGCCAAAACCAAGCTCTGAGGCTAAAAATGCATAATCATACCCTTCAGTAAATCAGAAATCCATGCAAATTATAATATTGCTAGCACAGTCCTAAAAATAGACCCAGTCTTGAGGGACCTAGGAACACTGATAGATAGTAACCTAAACTTTGACCACCAGGTAGCTACAGTGGTGAGGAAATCCTTCTTTGTAGCTCAACTTATAAGTAAAGTGGTGGCATCAAGATCAAAGGAAGTGATAGTGCCATTGTACTTGCCCCTCATCAGGCCATAATCAAGCACAATGCACCCTTCTGTATGTATATAACCAGGCACTTACACCAACTGGAGTGGGCCCAGAGGTTTCTCACTAAAAAAGAAATACAAAGCATAAGACATACCTTATGCAAACCAACTAAAGACCATATACCTGTACTCTCTCATATCATTTACTGAGAAAGGGGTTTTGCCTGAGCTACAAGGCATTCTCTTATCCAGCCCTGATGAAAATGTTACATATTCACAAGAAAAATTATACAAGGTTAAAGCATAACATGGACCTGAACATTATTTCTGACTCTAACAGAACTTTCTGGAGAGACAGATTTGTATCCCAAAGGCTGCCTCGTCTTTGGGATAAACTTTCCATTCTCATAAAACAAAGCACATCCCGCACTGTCTTCAAAAAGAATTTGGATAAATTGAAGGATTGCCGTAAATTCACTCCTGGGGTACTGCCCATGTCCCTTATGGACAGAGGCAGTCTGTAAAATAACTCAGGGCTCCAACACCCAACAACCCAGTACCCTGATACTATCCCATCTCATATATGGGGAATTAAGATATAATACTGTCATATCCTGGGTATTATTGGCTAGGCTTGTATACATAGTGAGAAAGCATTATATTTTATTTATTTCTAAATTTCTTAGTTGTGTAAATCCACTAGGCACAAGGGTTTCTTTTTAGAGGCACACTATATAATTAAATGTCTTGCTCAAATTCACACAGTAGGCAAATGGAGACAGAGGGCATCAAACACAGGACTGCATAATGAAACTGACTAGCAGTTCATAGTCTTTATTCTCTGTGGTAAACTCCCAAATTGAGAGATGAGAAAGAACCAAAAGAGATGAAAGAGAGATTGAGACATCTCAACTAACACTTGTGTAAAAAATACTCTAATACCAAACATAATTTACTGGCAGCTATGCTTAAATTGAATTTAAGGATGCTGCACAGTTAAATGCTGTGGGTCTGAAAGGGAAATAACTACTAGAACTGAAGAAAAGGAATCACTCACTGAAGATTCATAAGTGATTGATAGGCTAATAACCCCAAGAGGTCTTTTTAAGGCTAGCCATGTTTT
Source organism: Protopterus annectens (assembly GCF_019279795.1). Lineage (NCBI taxonomy): Eukaryota > Metazoa > Chordata > Ceratodontiformes > Protopteridae > Protopterus > Protopterus annectens. Next base: position 1,735,187,839 of record NC_056725.1, on the reverse strand, counting down.
CCAAAAATATATCTGACAAGTTTTGATACCCTTGTGTTATTTTAAGATGTATACCTAGCCTTGGGCTTCAGTGGTCAAGTAGTTATAGGCTGCCTGTTTCTACTAGAGACATAAGTGCCAGACCATCCAATGGTCCAAGTTACACTTGAATTGGGTTAGGTAAGAACTCTGCTTCACTTGGATGGGAAGCCAGTTCCAGACAAGAAGTACTCTCTCAGACACATAACTGCCTCTCCAACATGTCCTATTTATGTTGCAGACAAGGTTTAGGTCCATAGATCGGGTAATTCTGATGCTATTTGTTTTTTGTATGTGCAACAGGTCCATCAGACTGGGATTAATGGATGCTTTGTAGGCCAATCATAGATCTGTCTGTCAGCAGTCTGGTGGGGACTGAGTACAGAGATAGGGCTTTCAGACAGTATATGTAGGACATGTTATTTAGGCCATGTATTCTTTTTGTATGGAACCTCTGTGGATGCTCCACTTGTTGCATATGTCTGGTTGGGTACATACTAAAGGGGCCGTTGTACTCAGTTACTGGTCTGATAAGGAACAAGCACAGTGGAATAATGACATCCTTAAACCTAATATCATACTCTTGTTTATAGGTTGTGCAATATACAATGATTTTCCTACTACCGTAGACATACGATGGCCAAAGGCCAGGTTAGTGTCTACATGTACTTCCAAATCCCTGAACACTGGATCTACTTTTAGAGGTGTATTATGAATGTGGTAGTTTCCAGAGAGAGCCATCCTCCCAAAGGATACTTTTATGCATTTCTTGGCAGGGAGTTTATACTGTGGCTTTGGCACCAGTTATTAGTTTGTGTCAGGCCTTCTTGGAGGGTATTTGTGTTATTGAGAGATTCTATAACAGCACCTAGTTTGAAATCATCTGCAAACTTGGTCAGCCAGAAGCCCTTGACATTGCCCTTGACTAAAGAAAAGTAAATGCCCAAAAGAAGGAGCCCCATCACCAAGCCTTGTGGGGATCCATTAGTGACTTGGCTCTTTGTCCAGGTTGAGTCCCCTATCCTAATGTCATGAGGCATACCTATGAGCCAAATATCTCCCTAACAGGTGTCGTGTCATATGGTTTATACCTAATTTTGTGAGGTTTTCTACAGTGCTTGAATGGTGTATTGTGTCAAATGCTTTGGCCAGGTCAAGGTAGGCCTGTATGTGCCATTTTGCCCTCATCCATTGTTTTGGTAGGCTTCTTGAAGAAATCCACCAGCTTGGGTAGGCATGACCTGCCCTTGACAAAACCAAACTGGGTTGGATCCTGTGTCTGAAGGTTTCCTATGTCATTGTTTATAATTTCCATGATAATTCTTTCAAGGGTTTTGCATATGAGACCAGTCTGTCTTATGGGTCTGTAGTTACCTGGGTCCATAGATGGCTGTAGATGAAATGGTGTTTTTCAAAAGAATGAAGTTATGAAGCAAGGAAAATGCACATTCTTTTTTTAAAAACAAACATCTTTATTAAATTATCACTTACGACATAGGCAATCAAACATTTATATAAATAAAAACAAACCATACTGCCATAATTTTAGTTGCAAGCATTATACATCATAACCCATATTGACTTAATTTTAGTTGCAAACATTATACGTCATTTATAATCTACTCAATCATTGTCAGTCAAATATTACACAGCTCATTTAAATCCTGCCTTCTTTTAGGCCTCATTCCTCCCCTGTATGTATTGTTCCACAATTCCCATTTTTTCCTGTGTAATGTGCGCCTACCCTTTTTTAAAGATCCCAGTTCCAGTTGTTTTATCTCTGTTACTATATTCACTTCTTCTAGAACAGTTAGTTAAGACGTTTATTTTCATTTTCTAGTATTTTTTTGGCAGCCATCATAATTAGACTCAGCAAGGCCTTACTATGCCTAGGCAATTCCGATTCTATATCATAGCTCAGAAAAATATTTTCACTAGATACACCAATTTGCTCACCCAGTATCTCTGATAGAGTAGTTTGCAGGGAATCTTTACAATCTGTCAACTCATTACACTCCCAGAAAATATGTTCCTAATTACCTCTTTCTTCCCCATCACACTTCCAACATTTGATGTCTACCTGAGGGAAAAAGTCACTGGAGTCTGGTTTGGGTATAAAAATACTAAGTAAACATTTCCAAGCAAATAATCCTAAATCTTCTAGATTGTGTTGCATATTTGGGAGACATACATATATCCCCCATTGTGTCTTTGTGAATTGCTTACCCAGTCTCTCTTCTCAATCCTTTCTAACCTCCTCTGATTGATTCTTATAGTTATCATGTAGTATTTTATATGGTCTATCAGTTGTTCCTTTTTAACAGCAGCTTCTGTTCTAGAGTCTACTAAAATCTCTACCAGTGCTGATCTGTCATTTAGGACCCCTGTATTTCTTTTTGTTTGCCTATAATCTGATATCAGTCTTTGATAGGGAAGGTAGTCACTAACCTGTAGTCCAAATAAATTCTTGGAGTCTTCCCATTATATTACCTTTCCCTCCCTAGTTATTTGCTCCCAATATCTTGGTTCCTCTGCCAGTTTTCTCCAATAAATTCCAGTCCTCTCCTGCCTATTGTCTGTATCCGTAATTGCAGTCATCCCTATTGGCAGAATCTCCTTTCTCCATTCCCATGTTGGCTTAATTCTTAAAATACTTTCTGCTACTTTATAAGTATAATATTCTGTATGATTATTGTTATTGTCCTTAAATATCCTTAAAGATCTGCATCCAAACTCCTAGTCTTTCCTTGTTTCCTGAGTTTTATCATCGTCCCTTTCCACTTTGAATTATAGGTTTCTGCTTGTGCTATGTATAGGAGCCTTAACTGTGTAGTTATGAAATACCCCCTTAAATCGCGTAATCCCAATCTGTCTTGTTCTATTGGAAGAATCAGATTATCCGACTTGACTCTTGCCATCTTCCCCTCCCAGATAAAATTCATCAGCCCCTTATTAATTGCTATCCACAACTTCCCCTTTGGTTGATAAAACTATGCCAGACCTGTGTATAAGATTAAAGGGACTAAAACATTTTAACTGCTTGTGTATTACTATCCATATTCATATAACAGAGCTTCCAATTTCTCGGTTTTGTATTCTCTTTTGTTTAGTCTCTTCTCACATATCCTTAGCTGCCACACTGGAATCATTTTAACCCATACTCCCAAGTACTTCATTTTATCATATCCCCATAAATATGGATATTGCTGAACCAATTCACATGAGGGTATATTATTTACAGCTATTGCCTTTGTTTTAGCTTCATTCATTTTGTATCCTGAAAAGATTTAAAACTGTCTCAAAATGTTCCACAACACTGAAAACTCCTTTTTGACTTTATCAAGTATAAAATAATATCATCTGCAAATAAAACCAGCTTTTCTTTTTTTTTTTAAAAATAAGTTTATTGTTTTTAACATACAAAATAAATATCATAACAATCTTATACAAGCAATTAAAATATAAATAGTTATAACATTTAATAAAATAACCAAAGTATTTACAGAGACATCCACTACAAATCAAATCAATTGATTAAACTGTAATGTCTTACTATTGAAACTAAGATTTTTTTAACAAGTTTTGTAAAGTATCCCATATAATATAGTAAGACGTTTTTCTAGTAGTTCTTGATTTTATTGTCATCAATTCCATATGACACACTTCAGTCATAACATTTTTAAATTCATTAAATGAAGGAGGAGTATCTGAAATCCAATTTCTGGTTATTATTTTTCTAGCCACTGCTAGAATAGACCATAATAAGGGAAGTTTAACTTTTTTAACATTTTTAGGAACAGGAGTGTTAAATAATATAAGTGATTTAGAAACAATGAAATTATCTGTGAAAAGGGCCTGCAAAAAATCATTGATTAACTTCCAGTATTCCTTCAATTTTATACAGTCATAAAACATATGTGCCCAATCAGCATTTATTTCTACATTACATCTTTTACATAAGTTGTCTTTATTATTTATTTTATTCATCATTAAAGGTGTATAGAAAGATCTATGTAAACATTTCCAAGTAAAAAGTCTCCAATTAATGGAAGAAGTAGTTTTATAAGCAGATTCCAATATATATTGTTTATCTTGTTGTTTTGGTGATTCACCATTAATGGAAATTAAATAATTCAAATAGGTATCTGAACTGTAATGAGTTTCTTCTCTAATAATTGTATGTATGTGTGAGAGCTTACCTTTATCAGAAACTCTATGTTGTAAATTTAATATCAAATAATCAATCAGAATTGGAACAGATTCTTTAACTGTTAAAGACATTAAATCAATTTTATTAATAAGGTGTTGTCTAAAAGTCTGAATCTCTAACCAACATGTTTCTCTCAAATCAAATTCTTGCTTTAAGAAGTCTAGATTTTTAACTTTATTATCAGACAGCAACTGATACCAATACTTTAAATCATTCTCTGTGACTAAAAGAGTTCTTTCAGAGGTGGTTGACAAAAGAATACCTTGTGTATACATTATAGGAAATAGGATAAAATTCCATTCCTTATACTTAGGATGCATAAATATAAAATTACGATAACTGATAATAATGTTTAATGGGTAACTAACTATATATTTTGGTGTAATAGATGAAGTACAAAATTATTTTAGTAACCATAACATGGGGATTTTCAATAATATTTTTATGTATTAGAGAGATTTTCATGAAGTGAATGCTAATTAGTTCCCAGTAATCTTTCCATCTTGCAACATATGACTGATCTATTAACAAAGTAATAACTTTTATAATAGAAGAGATAGTATATAAATTAAAGTCTGGAAATGAAATGCCCCCTTGAGACCAGCTATTAGTATGTTTTTTTAATGCAATCCTAGGTCTATTAGGTGCCCATAAGAAATTTAACATTAATAAATTCAATTTCTTAATAATTATTTTTGTAGGTGGGAGTATTATTGCTTGTATTAAATATAATATCTTAGGGAATATTATTATTTTAATAATTGTGAGTCTCTCTTCCATGGCAAAAAAACATATTGTTCCAGCTATTGAAAAGATTTTGTATATTAAGAAGATAGTTACTATAATTATTATGTATAATAGATTTAATATCTTTAGATAATATTATACCTAAGTAAGTTATCTGAGCTGAATTGGATATATATTTGTTAAAATCACTAATGAGGACATTTTTTTGTGTGTATATTGGTAATATTCTAGTTTTTTCTTCATTAAATATCAAACCAGAGATATTTTTAAAATCCAACATTTTATCAAATAAGGACTGCATAGAAGAGTTAGTTCCTGGTGACGTAATTAGAACATCATCTGCAAAAAGTTGAATTTTAGATATTGTATTTTCATCTATATCAAATCCTTCTATATCAGTACTGTTTCTAATCAAATTAGCCCAAGGTGCCATTATTAAAGTAAATAATAGTGGAGAGAGTGGACACCCTTGTTTTGTACCTTTTAAAATGGGTATTTTTTTGTGAGACATATGTTCCTATCTTAATGTAAGCCAGTGCTCCTTTATATAGATGTTCAATTAGATTTACAAATACATCAGAGAAATTTGTGCACTTCAGTAAGATAAACAAGTAGTCCCAACTTACTGAATCAAATGCTGAACTTATATTGAGACTAATAAGTGTTAAATCTTTCTTTTTCCTGTTTGCAAAATCAATTAACGTTAAAGTTCTCCTTATATTATCAAAAGTATTTCTATTTATAATAAAGCCTGTCTGATCTATATCTATTATGCCTGGGATGATTGTCTTTAATCTATCAGCAAAAATACTCATAAACATTTTATAGTCAACATTAAGTAATGAAACAGGTCTATATGAAGTGCATCTGGTTGGGTCTTTATTGGGTTTTACAATTGGTGAAATAAATGTGTATTGCCAAGATGGGGGAGTTGTTAACTCATTTTGAGCCAAAATAAAAACCTTATGTATTAATGAGTAAGTACTTTTAGTAAGAATTCTATAAATCTCTGGTATAATACCATCATTACCTGGTGCTTTGTTTGATTTAAGTTTGTTTATTTGTGTAATAACCTCTGTATATGAAATATTTTTATCCATTAGTTTAGTCTGTTGTTTGTTAAGTTTTTTTTTCATGTTTGTAGTTATAAATTTCTTTATTTTATCTTTAGGATCCATGTTAATGTTATTATGATTAATTTTGTGAAAGTGATTTCTAAATTCATCTAAAATTTCTGGTAAACTAGAAACATTCTTCTTTTTCCCTGGAGAGAAAATTTCTTTGATATGATTTTGCTTATTCAACCTTTTTGTTTTATTTTTAAGTCTATGTAAGTATTTGGGACTTATTGAGTAAGACAAAAACTTATATTTCTCTAATGTTATTTTGACTTTATGGGATAAAATTTCTTTGTATTTCTCATTTAATTTATTTATTTCCTCAATTACTTTTTTGTCCATAATATTTTCTTTATTATTATGTTTGTACGAGTCTAATTTGCTTTGAATATCTAGTAATTCCTTGTCCCAAGATTTCCTTTTATTATTATACCATCTGATAATTTGTCCATATAAATATGATTTTAAAGCATCCCAAATGTAAACAATGGAGACATCAGGTGTAGTGTTTAAGTCTAAGAAATGCTGCACTTCTGAAAGTATATAATCTGTATAGTCTTTTAGTTGAGTTAAGTATGCTGGTATTCTTTTGATCTGAACATTATAAGTACTTTTTACCATAAATTCAAAGACAATTGAATTATGATCTGATATAGGACACAAAATGATTTTGGAATTAATTAAATCTGTTACCATCTGGTTAGAAATAAAGACTCTATCTATTCTTGAATAAGTTTTATATCTGTTAGAAAAAAAAGTGTATGGTAATGATTTTGAATCTATCTGATTATTAATATCATTCAAATGATATAAATTAATAAAATCTTTTAAATGTTTTGCATTAGATGTAATTTTCCTTTTTCCTATATTAGTAGTATCTTTTTCATGTAGGATACAATTAAAGTCACCTGCTAAAATAATATCTCCTATAGAAAATGATATGATCTTATTGAGATGGTGTTTCACTGTATTAATGCCAATTCCTGGTATCCAATATACATTGATTAATGTGTTCATCTTCCCATTAATCTGTATTGTAACCATACAAAACATTCCTTTATCATCTTTATAAGACTTAATAGTTTTAGGTATGGGCATATTTTTATTCCACAAAATAGCCACTCCTCTTTTTTTCTGTGTGTGTTCTGAACTAACCAAAACTGTATATTTATTAGTGGCTAATTTATCTATATCCTTTTTCAGGAGATGTGTTTCTTGAAGGAATATTAAGTTGGCTCTATGCAAATTAATATATCTCATTAAACTTGCCCTTTTACATGGGTTATTCAATCCATTAATGTTTAAAGAAATTCCTTTTAGAGATATCATTTAGCTTTTATAAACATATAATACATATAATCAGAATAACAATTAACAAAATAAGTGATATTATATCTCCTCCTTTAGGTGTTCCATTAATTATAACTGTATTTAATGAAAATCTTATGGAATTTTGTGTAAGTTTCACTTTTATTCGTAGTGACAATGGGTTTATAAAATGTGATGTGGATGTCAGAACTATATACATACAACAATAATCAGGTGAAAATAATGTTAGGATTAAACATTGCACCCAGCCTGGAGTTGAGAACTCCAACTTCGAGTAGCACATACCACTCAAGTTATCCCCCCATCCTAAGCAGCAGTACCTCAGCTGCCACCAAATTAATTCAATACTAACTATTATTAACTAAAGTTAACCTCATTTAATTAGATTATCTATTATGACAAAGCTAAACAATTTATAAATCAGCTTCATATAAACAAATAAGAACATTTAGAAACAGCTCATATTACTATGTACATCTATTCTGTATAATACACTCATAATCAAAATAGCATTCTAACAATCTTGATAATGGGAACATAGAAGAAAGAGAGAGAGAAATTTATTAAAAGTTTATAAGAATAAGTTTTTATATTCATTTGAATTCAATATCTAAGGCTATTATGGTTCAAACATTACGTATATTAGGGTATTCCTACTTTCTGTCATAGAAATGCAGTTAACAGTTTTAAAAACTTTAAATTACTTGCAGCAAAAGCTTTCTTCTCACACTTATTATTGCCAATTAAATAAAATATTTATTCTCATACATAAGTTAAAAAATCATACTGCACAGCAATGTTAATTCCTAGTTATACATAAATCATTGTGATGAAAGCCATCTGTATTTTATATATCTGAACTGCAGCTTTAAAATATGTCACCTGACAATCTCTTCTTAAATATAATCATAATGATACTTGTGCTTGTCAGTTAGTCAAGGCAAATGATTTATAACATTATATATGTTTAAATCATAAGTATTTATATACATTAATGTGCTGCAGTCATGTAAGCTTTCAAAAACAAGTGTATATGTGTTTCACCTTCTATGCCTTCTAAAATATCTCACTTGTTTACTATGGCATACTAAGTCATTTAAAATCATTATAACTTTTATATTTTACAAATTACATCTTAAATAAATAAGTTGTTATAAGGAATAACTCACATTTAAATGTCATAAAGTTCGTTTTTCATCACAAAGTCGCATTTACAGCAGTTCTACTTCCTGAAACAATATTCTTCTTGAATCTGCGATGTGTCAGTGTGAAATCAGGGGTCAAAGTTCAAAATGGCTGCTTTCAGCTTCTCTGCGTGAATTCTGAGTGTTGAAGCTTTAAAAACGACTCGAGGACACTATTCACGAGAAAACCCACATCCCAGATTGTCTCCCATAACATTCTGGTGGGAATTTTAGTAAAAGCAAGTGACTGACATTCATTTAGTAATACAAATGAATCTAAACAGTGCAAAACCTTCGCGAAGTATTTTACAAGCCATTACAGTCTCTATGACAGCGAAACCAAGCCTACAGTTATTTAACATATTATACAACTTATTTTTATATGCCCCATTTCATTTTCTCATACAGATCTTATTATATACATATATTAGTATTATCAGAAGCATATAACTGTATATATAAGAGAGAGAGAGAGAAAGAAAGAAGAGAGAAAAAAAAAAGAAAGAGAGAGAGAGAGAAGAAAGAAAAAAAAAAGGAAGCTACAAAGAGTATCTACAAAGATATATTACTTGCTGTTTGTTTTAATAATGTTGAACATGAGACTTATTACATACTACTATTTTAGTTCTAATTATTTGCAATTATATCATGACATATTATTTAAAATCATGTATAAGCAGTTAAGTCATGGTATAATATTTAGCAACAGTGTTTAAACAGCATAAATAATTTTAAAGAGCTAATAAGTTATTATTTCACTTATTCTATATTTTTCATCAAACTTCTCTCCCTACCCTCCCCCCACCCCTCAATAAATGCATAGTTTAGAAAGAATGCCATTATTTAAAACAAGAAGAGAAAGGAAATGTATCAAATTACTAACCTTAGATCTCTTTATCACAAAGAGAAACAAGTTGATTCATAGCATGTTATTTGTTCCTCAGAAAGTTTGATTATTTATAAAACAAAAACAGTTCCTTGCACACAAAAAAGTAACTTTGAATAAATCTTTAAAACATTTGTGGCTTTCTGAAAATGTAGTAACTGTAATTGAAGAGTTTAAAAGAAAAAAAAATATAGAACATGTCATTTGTTTTTTAGTCTTTTTTGCTTCTCCGAAGTCTTCCAAGAAGTTTCTGTTGCCATCCTCTTTAGCGAAGGACTTGCCCATTCCATATCTTCTATTTTATCTAATATTTTATTTTTTTTAATATACAGCAAAGCAGAGTCCAAGTCTTCAAAAATTCTAGGGCCATCAGGGAAAAAGACTTTTAGTTTGGCAGGAAATAAAAGGTGAGTTTTGAATTGTGCTTTCTTAAGCTCTCTTATTAATGGCAAAAAAACTTTTCCTTTAGTTATTACCAAGGAAGAATAGTCATTGTCAAAACGCACAGTTGCCTCATTAATTTTTATAGGTGCTTTAGCCCATGCAGATTTTAATACCATCTCCTTGTCATAAGATGATAAAAATCTTACAATAACTGATCTAGGATACTTTTTATTACTGTTAAAATTAGATAAAGACCTATAAGCTCTTTCAATACCAAAAGAAAATGGTTATGACAGATCTAAAGTTTTGGGGAGCCAAGTATTTAAAAAGGAAGTAATGTTGTTACCTTCTATATTTTCTGGCAGTCCAAAAATCCTGATATTATTGTGTCTGGATCTGTTTTCCAGGTCATCAAGTTTGGACTGTAGGTGTGTGTTCTGTTTCAGTAAAAATTCAATGTTAATTTCTTCTTCCTGAATTCTGTTGTCCATATCATTAAGAGTCTCTTCTATACCTGTAATCTGAGCTTTCTGATGTTGTAAGTCTTGATGTAACAAATCCATTTGTTTTGTAGTTTTTTTCTATAAAGTTATCAATTTTAGTATCCAGTCTGTCCATTTTAGTTGTTAGTTGCTGAATAGTTAATAGCAAAGACTGAAGCTCTTTCTTGATGCTGGAATCTTGACTGTTAGCCTTACTGGAACTCATTCTGAACAGAGGTGATGAAAGAGAAATTTCCAAGATGATTTCTGACAGGAAAATTATTTAAATTTTCTTTCTTTTTTTGATATTATTCAAGATACTGATATTCCAAATGTATTTAGAAAGAAAATTATTACATTAGTTGAATTTTAAAGTAATTATTTCCTGTCAGAGCAGTTATATTGGTGGAGCTGAAGAAATCTGCTGCTATCCTGTGTTCATCCTTGGCCACGCCCCAAAGCCAGCTTTTCTTGACTACCACACCAAGTAATGCTTTAATAAATTTCTCAGTCCCTTATTTCTTTGCCAGTGTTTCTAAATATAATACAAAGAGGAAAGAGGATACCCTGCCTGGTTCCTCTGCTCAAGCAGAAATGATCAGATAGGAAACCACCCATTTTAATTTTCACCTCCATTCCCTCATATATCCTCCTAATCAACCTTATAATTTTATCATGGAATGCAAATGCTCCATTTCCCTGCTCATAAAGTCCCAGCTTACTCTGTGAAATGCTTTATCTGCATCAAGACCTACCAACAACAATGGCATTTTCTTACATTATGCTTCATTCTGGATCATGTTAATGTTGTCAGATATTTGCCTCCCCTCCACAAAACCACATTGACCCATATCTATCAGTATTGGCATACTTTTTGTCATTGTTTTAGCCATTATAGACATAACACATTATAATTATGGATTAGCATTGAAATGGGCCTGTATTAAGCTGGATTTCATGGGTCCTTACCCTCTTTACGTATTACAGCTGCCACCACTTTCTTCCATGATGTTAGTACTTCACTTCCTCTTAAAATACTGTTAAACAAAACCTTCCAGATCTTTATCAGTTTTTCCCTCCTAGTCTCCAAACCTCTGCTGGAATACCATCTATTCCTGGGTAGTTTCCTGTGGATTGGCTTTGCATCACCATTTTTATCTCATCTCCTGCTATCCTGTTAATAATTGAGCCTCATCTACCTCTAACCTTGGTGTATTTAATTCTTCCAGAAACATTTCCATTTGTACCTTTTCTTGATTTCCGTATTTCTCTGCTTTATATAGACTTTCATAGAATTTCCAATATATTTCTAATACCTTTACAGGATCTCGTTATCTTCCTTGTTATAGGCTCCCTAAGGTTTGTGACTGACCTTTCTACTTTCTGTTGCCCGAGTCATTGTGCTAAAAGTTATTATCAAAAAACAATTGCTTAACAGCAATCTTTCTAAACTCATGCATACTATCGAGGTAATCCCTTATCTTTTGTTCAGCATTTTGCAGTTGCCCCTATTCTTGTTCTGTGAGATTCCCTCTATTTGGAAATGCTTTAACATTTGCCAGTCCCTCTAAATAATTCTTGTCGTTTCTTAACCATAACTCCCTTACTTTTTATTTCCACCCTATTTTTTAAACTGCACTTTAATTTTATCCCACTCACTAGGTATATTTTTATCTTCTGTAATAGCTCCTGAATAATTTCCACTCCTCATTCCTTAAATACTGCTCTTTTCAACAGATAGGTGGGAAAGTGACAGTATCTCAGTTTTATTTCATTGCCCTGTGTTTTTATTTTACTTATTATTGATGCATGATCTGAAATAGTTATTGGGTACATATCAGGGCTGTCAATTAAATGCACAAGTTCCTGTAAAATGTAAATTCTGTCTGGCCTAGCCCAGTTTTTGTATCTTGGGGAATAATATGTAAAGCCACTCTGAAATCCTAGTACTAAATTTGCATCTTTCATGCCAAATATTTTCATAAATTTCTTCAAAAATCTACTCCCCCTTTGTTATATTTTCCCATCTGGGCCCCACAGACACATCTTCAGTGTTGCAAATCAAATTCCATTCCCCACCTAAAAGTAGCATTTCTTGCTGAAAGCTATTATTTCTCCCAGAATTTTCTTAAGCTTTATTATAGCAGTTAAGGTGGAATATAAATACATGCCAGGTAATCCTCCTCCTCCTTTGTCAGTAGCCCCTTAGTACTACAATTGGTTTATATTACAACACAGAAGACACTGAACATTGAACGTCTTAAAGGCCGAAAATGCTGGACCTCGAAGTCACTATTGTGGAGGGGTGTGCCCCCACCTCCCCCCCGCTAATTTTATATGCCAACTCCAAGACTGCACTACGGTGAAGAAAGGGCTAATATTCCTGTCTTCACTGTACTGCTATCTTATAAAAAGCACATCGTTGAATGGCATTTCGATATTAAAGCCATTTGATGTTCAGCCTCTTTGATTTTGTAAAAGGAACCCATACAAATATGCCATTATTATCTTCTTTATCCTCTTCTATCACTATTGGAGCTGCTTTTGTGATTAATATAATTATTTATCTTTTCCTTTGTCCAGGTGTTCCACTGCATAACCATCCTGAAAACCTTTCTTTATCAAATTCACACATTCAGTTCTTTCTAAGTGTGTCTCCTGTAGCATAACTACTTGCACTCTACATTTTTTAATTATAGTTTACTACTCTTTCTTTTTTTTATTTATCTGTGAGACCATTGACATTTAAAGACATTACAAAAAGCATTACCGTGTTAAAAAGTTATTTTCCCCTCCTTTTATGTGGAACAGTGTTTTTTGATAAATGTCTAGTTCTAACTTTTGTGTTACACGCATACACTGTTGGCAGGTCGATCTTTTTTACAGTTGTTTCTTGTCATATCCATTTGAGCCTATGTAAAATCTTACATAACTTTTTGTTTGATTGAAAGCATTCAACCAAAAAAACAAGCACATCCCCAATACCATACCCTCCAAACCTATTAACTTATGCTAACACACAAAACTATGCACATCTTCAAATATTGACATTTTATGCTCCTAATAGGAACAAGTGTCCCAAACTGACAGCCACACTCATAGACTTGAGTTAACCTAAAAGAAAGGTTATCCATGCTAAGACACATGGTACAGCTTGTGTTTCTACTAAGTGTTATCTGGTTTTGTCTTGTCTTTATAGTTTGTCCAACTGGGGAAACACTTTTAAATTTCAGAAAACATTATTTCCTAGCCATTTCTATTTATCAGATTGTCTCCATGGAGACATGCAGACCAGATACAAATTTGCTACTAAGCATACATTTGTTAGAAAACAAAATTTATAATATTCAAAGTTTTTTTTTTCATTTACTTGCCTTCTCTTAAAACTTGTTACTAGATCAAGCTAAGGGCCATAATCCAGGCATTCACCTAAGCAAGAATGAAAAAGTACATCAATTTTTCTTTTGTCATGCTCTTTTGACCAGACTTTTTTTTTACATCGCAGTGCCTACATTTCTTAAAAAAATAAACAAGGAGAAGGAGAGAAGGGAGAAAGAAAAAAAAAACAGGAGCACCTGATTACATTAGTATTCCAATTACACTTAAAAATAACTGAGAAAACTTTACTTTATAGCATGCAAAGAAAGATATGCACTATAAAACTATTACTATTGAGAAAAAGTTTTGTTTTATTTACAGTTAACTTTCTCCTTCGTATTCCCCTCACCTAAGTATTTTTCTGAATATTAATGACAAGAAGTAGGGCATATGCTTTTGAGTCTTCTACAAGTTTAACAAAGTCCAAAAAGTCCAATATTTTCAGATTTTCTTGTTCTGTCATGTTTCACAAATATAATTATTGGTTTGTAATCCCACATGTGCCCATGTTCAAGTTAATGGTTTTATTCCAGTTCATCTCCACCTCCCAAATCCTGTCTCTGCTTCCTTTCTAAAGTACTCTCAATTTTTCTAGTCAACTCTTGTGCTTTTTCCTTCTCTCAAGCATTTTCCATTGAAACATTGAAAAAGTCTGTCTGCAGTCTTTATTACCAGAAGAACAAGAAGCAGAATCTCCTTTTGCTTCATAGCTCACTTTTTGTTGGACAAACTTTTATATTTCATTCTTAGCATGTACTGCAGCAAAAATTTGTTTGTCCCTCCAGGAAAGAATATTTTGAAGATAGCTGAGTACAGCAGTTTGAATCTCATGCCTGTTTGTTGATATCCTGGATTAAATTTAATCTTCTGCCTGGTGTACAGTGAGTAATCATTCTCCACAAACACTCTGCTATCACCAGTGGTGGCTGGTGACTTCAAATTACAGGGGGGCTGCAGGAGACAGCTGAATGGGTAGGGTCAAGGGGAAGGGGTGTGGTCAACTAGAAAGGGGAGGAGCTATGCTCAAAACCACAAAAACTAACTTTAATTAAATACGCTGCCCTGGGTGGCAAACCATCATTATGAAAGTCCAATCAAGACAAAAATAAGTGTAGAAGAATAAAAATATTTCAATGCATTGGCTGCATGACAGCTTACTTAATATCTAGATGGAAACAAAAGGTTGTGAGGCATGAAAAAATAAATTACTTTTTAAATACATTACTGGAATGCCAGTCAAAATCAAGTATAAGAAAAACCAGAAGCACTCAACTCAAACCACTTCTCCTTGCACTGCAGTTCTAATTATAATATATTCAGCTTTATTAAAGTACCAAGTAACATGCTGAAAGTAGAAATGTCTGTGATGCCCCCACTTGTAAAAATGTTTCTTATCCAAAAAAGACCTGCTGCCTGACAACTTGTTTCATGGGGAAAACATGATCAAAGTAAAAAATGAAAAGCAAACAAGAAACAAGCTCAAGATACATTGCTTAAAGGATTACTGTACAGGTTATGGACCACACATGATTGGCATTCTGTTTAGTTTATGGGTAAAGTCTGTAGAGATGACTGGAAGTCTCCAACAAGTGTAATGAGCTTTTTAAAATAATGGAATCCTGTCCTTTAATACCCAAGGCTTATACATTATCTAAACAGACTAAACAAAACGGCACAAGTGCTAAACAACCAGGAACAAAACCAAAAAGCACTTGAAGGAAATGAGGCTCCAGGCGTAAATTCAGATGATTTATTGAGGTATAAAAAGCGTAAACGCCAGAAACACTCCACACAGCGTTTTCGTGTAAAATCACTTCATCAGACAATTGATGAAGTGATTTTACACGAAAACGCTGTGTGGAGTGTTTCTGGCGTTTACGCTTTTTATACCTCAATAAACCATCTGAATTTACGCCTGGAGCCTCATTTCCTTCAAGTGCTTTTTGGTTTTGTTCCTTATACATTATCTAGTCAAGTATTCTCTGCATGGCAACAACAGAAAGGCTTTCAATGTTGGCAATTCTTTAATAGTATGCTTATTAAAGCTTACTTGCATCTTACAATCTCAGACAAGCTTACCTTATGGTCATTAAAGCATTGCTACTTAAACACAGAGCAACAGGCACTTTGAGTAATAAGCATAAATCTGAGTAATAAGCATAAATCAACAGTACAAAAATATGACAGAAACCAGACCATTCTGCAAAATCAAGGACAGATGAAAAGCCACTGTAATACTTATGCAGTGTGTCCTCCCCATCCAAGGTAGACACAACTACTCCTTGCCTTGCTTGGACACATCCAGAGTCACTACATGGGGGAGTGGGGTGCAACAAGTATGTCACAATTTGAAATGTCTCTGGCTGACTGTGATGGCCCTGACACATTTGTCATACCTCTCAACCTCAAGAGCAAGAAATCTGGACAAAGCCATACACAGAAGTGGGACAAAGGCCCAAAAATAAGGACAATTTTTAAATATTGCTCTAATAAACTTAGAAAGATAATAGACTAGGTCTTGCATTAGTATGAATTTTCTGAAGGGTATAAAATCTGAAGGGTATAAAATCTGAAACTCAAATATCTGTCATTTTCTAACTTCAGTCTTTAGTGATTTGTCACTAATTTGCCAAAAAACACAATTTTATGAAAAATGGACCAAAAATGTGATGCAAAAATATAAAATAGACACACAATACAGCTGGGAACCTGTCAAAGAAGGGACACTTTAATATTAGTACTGCTACCTTGAGCAGCTGACAAAATAAAAGAATCTAAATGCATTTCAAGTAATCTATAACTTTGATTATTACAGTTATTTCTTAATTGTAAACCCTCCATGTTTTCTTCCAAAATTGCTATTTTGCGGAGGGATTATTAGGGGAAAGAGCAACATTTTGAGCCAAAATCGGGGACAGTTGAGAGGTTGGCTATGCCTAATTCTATAAAGCAATTTATTTTCATGTACCTCTCAACCTGTTAATGCAGTAAATCTGAACAAGGCCAAATATATTGGGGGCACATATAAACAGTACTAAAAATTGCTCTTGTATAAATGCAGTAAATCTGAACAAGGCCAAATATATTGGGGGCACATATAAACAGTACTAAAAATTGCTCTTGTATAAATTGAGACAGTTGATAGAACAGCTCTTACTTTAACATGCATTTTTCTGAAGGTTCTCTGAAGTAAAAGTCATCTAAATAATTCCACATTAAAGAAATCTGAAACTCAGTGTATCATTATTTAGTGACTTAATTCCTAAATGATTTGTCAGAAAACTACAAATTTTATGAAGAACAAACCAAAAATAAGAAGCAAAATCTATTCATTGTTTGAAAATCTGGACAGTTGGGAGGTATAGTTCAGCTGGGCCTGTCTGAGTTTGCTGCCCTTCCCCCCTGACAAAATCATGGTTGCATGGAGCCTCTGCAGCCATTCCAATGAACCATTACTTGGCTATTTCACTCCATTTACCATAAACACTAATGTGCATACTGCTTTACTTCTATGATGAGTTGGACTTCATTTGAAAGTTTTATTTTGTATTTTACAGCACAAACACTAAGTCATCTGCTAAACAAAGCAATGCAGTCTCACAATGAAAACTTAGCATTAAAACTTCTCTGACCTTGAAACTCACATTCATCGAAACAGCATTGAAACCCACATTCAAAGAAAATACATTTTGCCAGTGGCAGATAAATATTAATTTTGGGCTGTTTTCAAATCATAGGCCCCTTGCATATGAAACATACATGTGCTCTTTGATACACCTTTCTCATTGTACTAAAATTATATTCCTTGTACAATACAGTACAGTTGCTAGAGGGTGTTTTAAATTTGTTTTGAACATTTTTCCAGTAAGCAATGAAACAAAACATATGCACCCATAATGGCAAAACTGCCCAGTTGAGAACATTTATCATAAAAAAAGTCTACTCAGACTTCCACAGTCCACCATTATTAGTAAATATACACAATTCTACAGTCCACCATTATTAGTAAATATGCACAATTCTACAGTCCACCATTATCAGTAAATATGCACAATTCTACAGTCCACCTTTATCAGTAAATATGCACAATTCCATAGTCTATTATCAGTAAATATGCACAATCTCTGAAGTAAAAGTCATCTAAATAATTCCACATTAAAGAAATCTGTAACTAATGAAGAGGTTGCTGCTAGCAATCACCTTTATATTTCATGGTTTCATCGAAAAATAAAGTGTCTGTTGCCCCTCAGGAATAAATTGCCTATATTACATTAAAAAATGATAAGCTAGTAATAATATTGCAAGAGGAAATGGATGGCAAACTGATAACAGACTCATAGTTAGTATCTTCACCAAGGAGAACATTCTCAGTACGGCAGCATCCACCCCTTGTGGGAGTAGAACCCACAGCCTTCTGCATCAAAAGCAAGTACACAATCTGTTGTGCTATTAACATGGCAAAACACTAAACTTCTGTTCCCCTGCAGCTCTCAGCTCCTTGTAAAATCTACTCAATACTCAACTGCATCTCAACTTCACAGCACAAGAAAACTGGAAAAAGCCAAAATGTACTGGGGGGGGGGGTCAAAAGCCCAAAAACCAGGGACACATTAAACATTGCTTGTATAATCTTGGAAAGTTGCTAGAATAAAATATTGTGTTACCACCATACATTTTACTGCCAAGGTCCCTGAGCAAAACAGTCAGAGTAACATACCACTACGCCACATCAGCTGCTTTGTAAAAGAGAGGAAGACTGAAACTTAAATGGCTATCATTTAGTGAATTCAGTTCTCACCATAGCTGTCAACCTCTTAGTACAAAACACCTGGACAAACCCAGTAATGAGGGAATACAGCCCTCAAACATATTCAGTGAATTCAGTTCTTGCCATAGCTGTCAACCTTAGCACAAAAACCTGGACAAAGCCAATAATGGGGGAATACAGTCCCAAAAATTGGGACAAATTTCAAATATTCATCTTATAAACTTAGAAAATTGCTAGAAAAAAAAGGTTGTGTTACTATGTATTCTGAAGAACATGAAGTCTGAAATTCAAATGCCTGTCAATTTTACTGCTGACAGAACAAAAATAATTTTCAGCAGAGACCCAGGGATTAATACTGCAGACACGTCTTTGTAAAATGACAGGTCACCAGAGCAAATCCACACAAACACAGAGAGGAGATGCAGACTCCACACAGAAGGCACCCCAGCGAAGAATCAAACCAGAAACCCTATAGCTGTGAGGCAACAATACTACCACTGCACCATCAAATATGCAATGAATTAAACATTCAGAAACCTGAAGTCTGAAATTCAAATGCCTGTCAGTTTTATTTAACATTTGTTAATCAGGACAGTCTGACTTGGAACAAAAAAAAACAATTCTCAGCAGAGGCCCAGGAAGAAATAATGCAGACATGTCTTTGTAACATGGGAGGACACAAAAGCAAACCCACACAAACACAGAGAGAAGATACAGACCCCTCCACAAAGAAGGCACCCCAGCCAAGAACCAAACCCAAGAACCTACAGCTGTGAGGCATCAATGCTACCACTGCACCATCAAATTTCAAGCATTACAATATTAAAAACCACAGATATTATAAGGAATAGATCAGATCAAATATGAGGCAAAAATCTGCAATTTTTTTACAAATGGTGGTGGGTGGGGAATTCAGGTCTTTAACACCTGCATACAAGTTACAGGGTTCAAGCCTGAGGTATTCACTACCACACCACCATGAGTCTAATCACCAGTACATCCCACCTGAGGCATTTACACACACACACACACGCACACACACACACACACACACACACACACACACACACACACACACACACACACACACACACACACACACACACACACACACACACACACACACCTGGTCCTGTAGTAAATCCAAATCCCTGTCCGCAAAACCACACACACCTGGTCCTGTAGTAAATCCAAATCCCTGTCCGCAAAACCACACACACACTCCACTTACCTGGTCCTGTAGTAAATCCCTGTCTGCAAAACCACCATACATCCAGTACGTAAATCCCGATAAGACTGCAGCCACCATACATCCAGTAAGTAAATCCCGCGCAAATCCGACCCTGCCTGTTGCAAACTACAAACCAGTCCAGATCCTTACCCTGCCTGTCGCGAGATCTTCCCCTGCAGCAAACTCCAATCCAATCCTTCCCCTGACTGCTGACGTTGCAGTCCGACCCTAATGCATTTCCCCAGCGAGTTCCCAGGCAGTCTAAAACTGCATAGACTTGTGGGAGCGCTCCTGTCCATGATTCTCAATCACGACTGCCGTGCGCATGCTCCATGCACTAGACTGTCTCAGCAGCAGTCTGCGAAATTTAAAATTTTTTTTTCGTTTTATTTTTTATTGTATCAGTACTTTGAGGTTGAGTGGGCTGCAGTCCGGAAGTCCGATAGCACAGGCCGCCCCTGGCTATCTCCCACTTTTCGTACTTTGTCCTTCTGCCACAGTTTTGTCAGACTCAATTCCTTCTGCTGGTAGGATTGCATCTTTACTATTAAAGGTCTAGGTTGCTTTCTCATAGCCAGGTATGGAGCATCCACATTATGTGCCCTTTCAATTAACAACTCATGCTGTGGAATACCAGTCCAGTTACTTATTTGTACTTTCATAAAATTAATACAGTCTGTTCCTTCCAACTTCTCTGGTACAGCAAACATATCAAGTTTTCCCTATGTGTTCTGTCCTCTAATTTTATTATTTTTTGAAACATCTCAAAACATCTCATATAGGTTCATAGGTTCATAGGTAGATACTAGGCTATCTGCCCTAGGGTATTTATAAGCCTAGCCTGAGTGTATTTGGCTTCCGCCTCCCTATTAGATTAGCCTACTGTGCCTCTGTAAAGTAGGTCACAGAAGGTACCCTTTTAAGATTAGTTTACTGTGCCTCTGTCTAGCAGGGACACAGGAGAAATCCTAGGGGTGAATTTGTGATTTCCCATCCATGCGTCCAGATTTCGCTTGAAGAGGGTCAGTGAGGGGCTATGTCTAACATGAATTGGGATTCTATTCCAGAGTGAGGGGAGCCTCTGGGAAATGAAACTGTCCCTCCAGCATGTCCTGTTTATTTTTGTGCTGAGTTTAGGTCCCTGGAGCGTATAGCTCTAAGGAACTTGGATTTTTTGAGGTGGAGCATCTCCATTAATTCTGGGTTTGACATGGCTTTGTACATCAGGCATAGATAGCCTCTGAGTAGGCGGTAAGCAACTGAGTAGAGCTGGAGTTTCTTTAGTCGAGCTGCATAGGACATCTGTTTGTAGCCTATGATCCTCTTGGTGAGGTACTTTTGAGGTCTCTCCAGTTGCTGCAGGTGTCGGGTAAGGTACATCCCAAAAGGGGCATTGTATTTAATTATGGGCCTGATGAGTGATGAGTAGAGGGGCACAATGACCTCTCTTGATCTAGATGTGAACCCTTTCGTGATAAGGTGGGCTATATAGAAGGTCTTTCTAACCACTTTGGCAACGTGATTATCAAAGGAGAGATTACTATCTACGTTGGTCCCCAAATCTCTAATTACTTCCTTCGTACTTAATGGATTACCACCTATGTGGTAATTTGTGGGCACCTTGTTTTTCCCAAAGGGGATGACTATGCACTTTTTAGCATTTAGCTTGAGGCCGTGGCTCTGGCACCAAGCATCCATCTCTGTGAGACCCTTTTGGAGGATGCTTGCGTCAGCTGGAGATTCAATTATGGCCCCCAGTTTTCAGTCATCTGCAAACTTTGTCAGCCATAATCCCCCCGTGTTAGCCTGAACCTCAGAGAAGTATATACTGAACAAGAGAGGTCCCAGAACTGAGCCCTGTGGGGCGCCACTTGTAACTGGTTTGGATTCGGACATGGCACCTGCAATTCTGACCATGTGGGTTCTATCTCTGAGCCAGTTTGCAACCCATCTTGTGATATAGGGGTTGATATTTAAGCTGGTAAGCTTATTTATGATGCCCGAGTGGGGTATTGTGTCAAAGGCTTTTGCGAAGTCCGGGTAGGCTGTGTGGACTACCTTGCTCTCATCTATGGCTTTGGTAACTGCTTCAAAGAAATCAACTAGGTTTAAGAGGCAAGATCTGCCCTTAACAAAGCTGGATTGGGTAGGGTCCAGTGTCTGGAGGTTCCCAATGTCTTTGTTTATGAGTTCCATGATAATACGTTCCATAGCTTTACAGAACAGACTAGTCAGGCTTATGGGGCAATAGTTTCCGGGGTCCGTTGTGGCACCACCTTTGTGGAGTGGGACCACTGTAGCTGTACGCCATTCTTTGGGTACATATCCTGTAGTAAGGCTAAGTTTGAACAGTGACTTAATGTGAGGGTTCAGTTCTTCTTGGAGCTCATGTAAGATGTAGCCTGGGACACCGTCCGGTCCCATAGATGCTGTGTTTTTTGCTTTGGAGAGGGCAGCTTTCACCTGTGCATCTTTGATGTCAGGGAGGTTACATTCAGTTGGGATAGGCATTTGCTCCTTTGGGGGGAAGGGGGGGAGAAGTTTGCGCTGAATCTGTCTGCCAGGATGTTGGCTATGTCTGTAGGTTTGGTATATTTTGTACGGTTATGCAACAATTCAGAGCATATCTGGGAGTTTCCGCCCA
This sequence comes from Protopterus annectens, assembly GCF_019279795.1. Lineage (NCBI taxonomy): Eukaryota > Metazoa > Chordata > Ceratodontiformes > Protopteridae > Protopterus > Protopterus annectens. Next base: position 1,735,165,460 of record NC_056725.1, on the reverse strand, counting down.
TGTTCCTGACATAACTAAAGAAGGCCTTGTGATTATCTTTAGTGTCTAGGGCAATTTGTCTTTCGAAACTGGCCTATGATGATGTTATGAGGGATCGAAGTTTCTTGCTAATACTGATCAGAGATGCCTTCCCTTTTTGGGATTTTGCTCGGTCATGTAGTAACTTCCTCCTTCTGTTGTATAGCTTATTTGTGGCCAGGATCCACCAGACTGGTCTCCTGTTTTTGGAGGAGTGAGTCTTGGTTTTATTTGGGATAGCACGATCCATGCATTCCTGCAGGTGCTCATAGAATGCATTTGTAAAGGATTCTGTGGATTGGGCTGTATTATCCTCTGGCCCAGGGGCTTTGAAGGATTCCACCTCAGTCTTGAGAAGTGCAAAGTTGGCTTTTGAGAAATTCTTTACATTGATTTCCTTGGCTGGGGGTGGGGACGGGATATGGATGTCCAGGGAAATTTGTTTATGGTCTGATCTTACCAATGAGGGGTTTACCTCAGGTGTGGAACATAGAGTCCCCATGTTGGTGATAACCAGGTCCAATATGTTGTTCCCTCTTGTGGGAGTGGTGACCAGTTGTTCCATTGTGTTAGAGTTTATAAATTCAAGGAACCATTGGGCGAGGGTGTTTGGGCTTGAGTAGTTTTCCCAGTCAATGTTTGGGTAGTTGAAGTCACCCAGTAACATAGTGTTTGGAGAGACCTTCATATTCTCCAGTGTTCTCAGGAATGCCAAGTGGGGTTCCTGTAATAGGGAGGGTGTTCTGTAGCAGGCTACAAACTGAAAGGCAGTTTTGCCCACTGTTAGTTGCACATGGATGGTTTCCGATGCTTCGTGCAGTGCCACTAACCTGGAGGTGTAGGTATCTTTGATGAATATAGATACTCCCCCTCCATTTGTGCTTTGGTCCGAGTTTTGGGGCCGAAACACATGGTATGAATTATAACCTGGTAGTGCTGGGGTGCTCTCAGGAGCCTTGAACCAGGTTTCTGTTACTGCACAGACATTGATTTTCTCCATACTGAGGAGAGCCTAGAGTGCGTGCATCTTGAGGTTTAGACTTCTGGCATTGAGTAGCATTACCTTTAGTTTTTTTATCCTTGGGTTGTCTATGGAGGTGGGTTTCTCCTTTGAGCCTTGCCTAAAAAAGGCACTATGGGGGTGGCAAGAGCCTTGGCCAGTATACGAAAGCCTAAGGGTGACAGGTGCAAGCCATCCCTAGCGAAGCAACGTGGCTTGTCGAGCATGTCATCCAAGGCTGACAGACACTGGATCCCATTTGAATGACAACAATACTTTAGCCAATTGGTGAAACTGATCATTTTGTCTTTATACTGTGGCATCATTCTTGGTGAGGGCAAGATGGTACTCAAGGTCAGGGTCATACCAGCCTGGGCTACATGGTCAGAGAGCTCCTCTATGTCTCTTTTCATGTAGTCCAGGGAGGTACGTCTCAGGTCATTCACACCAGCATGGACAATGACGGAGTCATACTTGTACTTGCTTTGGAGTGACCTGAGTGCTTGCATTATGTGGCAGATCCTGGCACCCAACAGGCAGCTTACAGTGACCTTCTCCTTGTTCAGTCTGGTGAGTGGGACGTCAGTGTGCCGGACAATACAGTCCCCTATAACAAGTGTATTTGGTGTGTTGTTTGACCTTAAGGGCTGTGACTGTGAGGCACACTGATTTTGTGAGATATGTGATTCGTGGGTATTGTTGAGGGGTGGCTGTTGCTTGGATATCTGCTTAGGAGGTCTTTGCTGTTTAGGCAAATTTTTATTTAGAGCCTCTGAGTATGTTTTTGTGTGTTTATGTGTTGGGTATGCAGATGCAATAAGTCTGTGTGAGACTGGATTTGTGGTGTGGGTGGTTACCTTTTCCTCCTGACTGACTGTGCCAGTCTTGGGTTGAGAGAGCTCTGCCTCCAGTTTGGCTGTGTAACTGCATCTCTCACATGTATTAGAGTTTGTTGGAAGGAGGAGAGGTTGTCTGTGTACATAAGGCAATTGTAACATTGCCTCAAAATTCCCAGATTCACCAGCTGGACTGGAGAGTAACCTTGAAACTGACCCTTGGACATACCAGATTAGTATAGGGAACTGTTTTTTTACTGATCAGATTAGTGAAGGGAACTGATTTTTCACTTGATCAGGAAGGACCAATCGGGAGCCTAATACTTATGAGAAGTCAAGGAGGGTGTAGTGCTTTAGTTAGTTAGTGTTTCCTTATAAGAGCTGAGCAAGTGCAGGGCTTTAGAAAGAGAATAGAGTGATTACTTTGAGAGTTTGAACAGTTTTAAGGGAAAAAGTGAAGAGCAGACTTTGTGGAGCCTGGAATAGTTTAAATCTGTTTAGGCGGCGCTGCCCAACGCTGCTCAGTGCGCAAAGCCGTGCAAAAAGAGAGTTGTAGGGTTTTAAGAGAGACAGATCAAGGAGTTTAGAATTGACCCAAAATGGCCAATAAAACTACAGCTTCTAGGTAGTAACCACTCCTCCAGGGGCAGGCAGGCTTTTCAGTGTTAACCACCCCCACTGGTGAACACAGAGACTTCCCTTTAGCCCAAGCAAGCACTGGCCTTCTAGAAACTTCCAAACAGTTCAGAACAGCAAATCTGTAACTGAACTTTCTTAACTTTCAAGAAAGTGGGAAAAAAGCAAGATTTTTTTTCTTTTTGTTGTAGTTTAAAGGTAGCAGAGATACACAAGCAGCAAAATAATCACAACACTGCAATAAATGACCCCACACTTGAGTGCTAGGCCAAAATCAGGTAAAATGCAGTTTTTAGAGAAAAAAATTATTTTAAATTAATGCAGTAAACAGGCTCTAGATGTGTTCCAAGTACTGTTACCAGTGGTGGATCCAGGAATTTGTAAAAGGGAGGGCGCAGTCTGGTCAGTTGACTACCAGGGTGGAAGTGGGAAAGTGGGACACTGGGTTTGGTGGTTGTGAAAAGATCTCCTTAAGAAGCTCTGACATCATGTGTGGAAGGACAGCAATATACATTCAGATGCACATAATTTTGCTGTGTATGTGGTAGTAGAAGCAGGTAATCCCCGTGCAGCACACAGTCCATGTGCGGATAGTATAATATTTCCAATGCATGCCTGGAAAAGATGGTTGGTTGCCCATACCGAGTCACATTCTCCTTACATGCCACAGCGTATATGCACTGTTATGAACTAAGAATGGGTCCCACTGAAGGTGAAAATAGCCACAGCAAAATATTTAAGTAACTTTTTCTTAAATTAAATAATGATTTATGTGGAAACAGTGAAGTTCAATTAAGTAAAAGTCTTTTCACCAGTTTCTGAGATCAGTCCCAGAGTAATACTTGGACTTCCTTTCTCTTCTGAAGGGAAGAGCTGTGCATGCTACTAAAACTTTATGAAAACTGTCCAGCCTTTGCTAAATCTCTGGCACTGACAATTCACAAACACAAACAGATATAAGTGCATATGTAAATATGTTTTTGTGTAATTCACCATGGATGGTATGCATCTCCACTCTGCTTGATGACTTTCCACTGTCCATGTTGTGCAGTGGCGGTCTGTGTAACTTAACTGCCCTTACTGTTGTTTTCCAACCTTTGTCTGTCATCTGTTATGATATTTGTTCTGTAGGTATACCTGCTGTGCTGACCTTCTCCTCCTCTTTCCCTGTCTTTACCTTTCCTTCTATTCTTAAAAAATAAAAAATGGGGCCTATTCTCGCCATAAAAAAAAATGCCCATGCCCCTATGACTTTCCCTAAGATGTTCCTATTCCAATATACCTCTTGTGTGTCCCTCTTCTTCATCCACATCCATACCCCTCATCTGGTTTTCTATGTCCCAATTTCCTTGGGTGTGTGTGTATTACTCACACAAGTCCTGCACTCATAGTTAGTCAATGTTAGTCGTGCTGAGGTGACCATGATTGACCTTCAGCTTTATTCATTTTTTTATTAGAAAATTTGCAGATTCCACAAGTGATAGCTAGCATATTTTATTAACAATGGATTTACAGAGATATTCCATAGATGTCAGTAAATGTACTGGTAAGATTCTGTTACAGATATGTACCTATGAAGGTTAGGCTGCTTAGATTGTGAGATACTTTCCGTAACTTTGCTAATGTACATCATGCTTTGACAGCGATTTTTCATTACTTATGGAGCACCTAAACGTGATATACAATACACCATTACTGCTGAGATATTCCATTGTGCACTGGGATATTTTGAGTCCTTTATAGTTATTCTCAACATTTCCACTGCTGTCAGCATAATGTACCAGATTCCTCAAACTTTTCAGATTCTGGCCATCTGTGTTATGTGGGTATGACTATATAATCACATATATTATCTTGAATGTAGGGTGTTCATTGTGAGGTTCACAGCTTACAACTTGTTTCACTAGAATGTAAGCCTTTCCTTTTGTTGCAGTGTTAAAGGAAATGCAGTAGGCTATATATTGACTTAGGTAGTGAGGTATTGTAGGTTCAGTCTTTCATGATGTCATGACAGTAGATTACAGCTTCATGAACATTTTTAAAGAGGCCTTCCTAATTAACAAAATTAAATGCACAAGTATCCATACTTTTCATCAAAAATAGTATAACTTGGCATTGCATGTGGTAAGGATACTATGCTAATCTCTAAGGGATTGTTATTCACATTTGCTATGGAAAGTGCTGTCTGCAATAGCTGCATCTGGGCTTCCACAGGGGGTATGACTGGCATATGAGAGTTAAAGACTCTAGTGGAGGTGAGTAGTGGAAGGTGGATGGAGAGAACAAAGATAGGGAAAGAAGGGAGGTGAATGAACATTAAGAAAACTTTGAATAAGAAGAGGAGTAGTCTGGTGACGGAGCAATTAAGGCAGTCTTGGTGGAAAGACAGCAAGGAGTGGGAAAAGGAATGAAGAGTGGACAGATGAGGGGTTTGGGAAGAAAATATGGAGGGTATGTAGATGAATTAGGAAGGCAAAACTGGAGCTTGATGCAGAGGTATGTATTTGTCACAAAACTGTCACCAGCTAGGTTAAAATAATAGTGATTACCAAGTCTCAGTTCGCAGGAGATGTTGCTTATGATTGTTATCTGAGATGGTAATTCTGAATGATATGGAGACTATAGGAACGGATGGGAAAATATGATAAATGGCCTGTGAGGAATATGTACTCAGAAAAGGGGTGGTTCTTTGATCCCAAACAGAGAAAGTTAGTGAGGCTTGAAGCAGAAAGGAGGCACTAGAGGTCACACACTTGATTGGGTGGGTGAAAAACGCGATAGTGCAAAGCTGGAAAGGTAACACTGCAAGTGTAAATGTGAGAAGGGTCATTTATCCTAGCTGATTCAGTTATGGAGAGTAAAGATTATATCTCCTGTCACCTGCAGAGTTGGCAGCTCTGGGAAACTCGTAATATCATATGAGGAATGGCTGTGTGTCTTTGTGAAAGAAGGGTGATGGTGAGATGAGAATTTACAGGGAGCTGTAAGGGGAGGTTTCAGAGATGGAGAGACAAACAAAAAGGTAATGTATAGGAAGGAGAAATGTAAGGACTAGATAGACTAAGGTCTGGCTATATTATTAAATGAGTGAAAAGGAATGAAATAAAAAGTTTTATCTGTTCAAAAAAGTGTAAGCCCCTCTACAACAGTACAAGGCACTTCCAGGAAAGACAGGATGGGATAAGGAGAATGTTGGAGTTGAAGAGATGTACTCAGGAAGCATCTTACTTAAAAGGTAAAATGTGGCTTGTGAATGGATGCAGGAGCCTCCCAGATGGATAAACTGCTAAAGTTATAATGTGTGCTGCTTAGGAACTCTAATGTGGGATCTATTTAATTCACTCAAATACCTCCAGTTATTCTTTTCTTAACAGAGTTCCACAAAGTATAGAACTGATTTTTAATTTAAAACTTCAATAAACTATTTTGGGGGGTATAGTATAGATTTAAATATATCCTGAGCAATCTTTGACTCAAAAATTTGGATTTCAAATCATTCACAATTGGTATACTTTTTAAGTTCTTACATTATGCCCAGTACCGCATTTGTTGTTTACCATTCCTCAACACAAGTTATCTAATGAGTAATTGCGAATGCCTACTTTCAGCAAATCTGTAACTGAACTTTCTTAACTTTCAGAAAGTGGGAAAAAAGCAAGATTTTTTTTTCTTTTTGTAGTTTAAAGGTAGCAGAGATACACAAGCAGCAAAATAATCACAACAGTGCAATAAATGACCCCACACTTGAGTGCTAAGCCAAAATCAGGTAAAATGCAGTTTTTAGAGAAAAAAAAAAAACGATTTTAAATTAAGTGCAATACAGGAAATGCAGTAAACAGGCTCTAGATGTGTTCCAAGTACTGTTACTGTTACAGATATAGACTTTAGCAAGCTGGAAAATGCCAAAAAGTAGGCGGCAAAGCAGTAA